>NW_015113084.1:58520-135139 GCF_001443285.1 Poecilia latipinna | reverse complement strand
CGTAAAAATTTGGGAACCCTGATCTAAGGAAATATGCATTTTCATCAATAATGAAGCCTCATTGAGGTTTTAACTTACACTGCATTAAATGCTCAGACAGGAAGTGATTAATTATTGCATGTCTAGCTGCAGCTGACTACGGAGACGATCAACGTGTTCCTGAAATCCCGTGATGAGCTCAGATTAAGCCTTGCGTCCCGCTGTGCGCTGAGCCCTCCATCACTGTACAGCCACATGTTTCAGCTCGGTCTGCATGAAAACGACCAGCTGTGCCTGCAGGGCCTTTAATTAGGTTTCCATCGCGCCCCCATGCGGTCGATGCAGCATTGATTTGATTTTCCCTTCAGAAGCTGCGGTGTGGTCGGTGTGGTCGCTGAGGCCCGACGCCAGATGTCACACCAGGATCATTGGGTTACACAACGGAGCCCCGCCCACTGGACGGAAGCCCCGCCCACTTATTCTCTGTGCTGTAATCTCAGATTATAAAGAAACTACAGTTGGAACATGCACTCATACTACGGCGTATTAGGAAAAAGGAGAAAAATTCCGCCAAGAAACTCAGAAAATTCTGAGTTTGAAAAAATTTCAGAAATTTTCAGATTAATCTCAGACATTTTCTAGGAAAGACAAAGACATTTCTGAGTTTGAAAAGTCAGGTTTGGTAGGAAAAAAAAAAATCCAAAAGAAGGTTCTAGGTCTGAATCACACCCTTTGATCTTTCTGAATGGACTTTGCTTTTTCTCCCAGTGCATGGGCAGATTTTCTCCAGGTACTCCGGCACCAGCATGGACAATGGACGGGATGGAGGGATGATTTTCCTGCTGCAGCGCTTAGTCTCTACACCAGGGGGCGCATGTGATGCTCTTCTGCAGCTGAAGGCTCCTAACTCACCTGCTGAGGTCCGAAAGAACAATAACAGATACTGGTCAGTTTGATCCGACCCAATAGGACAAAACCCCCCCCCCCCAAAAAAAAAACATAAAAATGTAGCGATCTGTCAGACTAGATTTATGGAGATTTTAAATCAAAAATGTGATGGTGGTGGTTCAGATTAAACTTTAACTATCCCTGAATAAATCACAGAGGACAAATATTTAGCTACTTTATTTTGTGCAGTTTTTATTTATGCCTTGAGCAGAGCTGTGCTGTTCCACAGAAAATACAGAAATAAGGTTACTAGGAAAAAAAATCTCTGCTTTGTGTTTCTGCAGAGATAACCAAATAATCAACATAAAATACAGATAAACATTACTCTACACTTGTCTTGGCTCATTATCTCAAGGAGAAGAGCATGAATCAGGTTGTGATGAAAGGTGAAAGAAAATCACTGAGCACACAACCTGAAATATTCACATCTTTTCTTTTTTTACATTGACCAACACTCTGAGATTTTATTTACTTTTCTGAAGGTTTCTGGTGAAGCCTGATGGAATTAATTATGAGGAACCTTCTTTACAAAATCTGAAGAGTTTGTCACGCAAAATTCACATTTTGCATGTTGTTATGCTTCCATTTGGATCTAAACTAATTTTAAAAACAACCCAAGTGCAAGGTTTTCACACCGAAAACCTTCTAAGCCCAGATGGGTGCAAGGGCAGTCATTCATCCAGCGGCCCGTTGTGTTTTTGAGTTAAAAATGTTTAAAGCTGACAGGAAATTTGAAAATATCACTTGATAATTATGTGTTATTGAAAGATTGGGAGATTAATACCTGAACACCAACTATAAAGTCTTAAAAATGCAAACATTAAAAACAAATTAACACATAAGCAATGCTTAGCCTGGTGGGGGCACAAGTAAAGCCTGGTGGCCCGCCAGGCTTATAATACACTGGGGGGAAGCCCCCCAGTGTATTATTACTGTTTTTTGGCAATAAGTTAATGTTTTTAGGTGTCTAGAAAATGAGCCGTTTCAAAAAACCTCCTAATTGTTAAGTCATAATCAACAGGTAACTGGATGTTGCCTAGCAACCTCAGCCCGTCACCTAGCAAATGAGCTCCAGCACATTTGGTCAGCTGGTTTTACCACTGTACAACGACTGCTACAAAAGTTAAGTGTTTTATTGTTGACTTACCATCCAGAAAACACTTTCTGCATTTTTGTTGGTTGTGCAGGAGGCCCACTTCTGCTTTTCAAAGCTTTTTGGTTATATAATTGCACATCTATTTGTTCTAAAAGGAGCTCAAGACATGCAGAGATTGATCTTGTGCAAAAAAATTTGATGAACATTCCCTTTGAAACCTCATCTACTGGAGACAAAGTGAAATCCATGAGGATCTGCTTTAAGTCTGAATTGACTCCTGATAATAAAACCCATACAAACATAAAGATCTCCAACAAACGTGAAGCTAAAATCTGCTGGCAGACCGTTTCAGTACTCAATTAAAATCTGATTTCTTCGGTCTCAGGAAGCTCTCTCTCTGCTCATTGGTCTGCAGCCGGTGAAGCTCCTCCTCCAGCTCTCTGATTCGCTGCAGCATCTCCTTCCTCTCCGCCTGGGCCCTGAGCTCCGACTGGAACTCCACCTCCAGGATCTTCCTGGAACACCAGCGCTCCAGCTGAGCCGACATGGCGTCAAAGAACTGCTGAGTCACCTAAACCAAGAACACAGCTTCAGCTAGTCAGCAGAATTTCACTGGCTGGTCCTCAAGGTCCGCTGTGCTTCATGTCTTTGCTGCTCCAGCAGGTCTGATTCAAATGACTGCATTAACTGCTTAGCTAAAGCACCTAAAACACGCAGAACATTGGACCCTGAGGACCAGAACTGAGACCTGCTGGGTTAGATCAAACCATATCTATGTGTTAGAATGGCCTAGTCAAAGTCCAGACCTCATATATATATGAGGTTCAAGAGGGGACCAAAACTGCAACATGTTATGTTTTCAGCTGTAGCGGTTCACGTTCTCACTGCACTGTCAAACAACCCAAACTAATTTAAAAAACCCAGTTACCCAGAATGCCCTGTGCTATAGTCCACTTCCTGCTTTTGTTGAGGTTCACACATGTATTTGAACTGCAACAGAGTTCACTTCTGTACAGGGTTTGGTTCGCCTACAAACCAAGGTTTTGATTCTGTTGAGGTGACTACGGCACAGGGCATTCTGGGTAAATACAGCCAAAACAAACACAAGAGTTTAGTGCCAACTGGAGAAATGACAGCGCTCATGTCGTCTTGTTTTTTTTTCAGTCGTTCTTGTTGCAGCGCCACCACAGGCGAGGAGGGGAACCGGTTTTTCAAATGCTTTTGTTTGTTTGACATTGCAGTGAGAAAGAGAACCGCAGCAGCTGAAACTTTAACAAATGCTGCAGCTTTGGTCCTTTTATCGAACTGAATTCCCAATCTAAATTCAACTGGGAATCTCACCTCTATGGCGTGCAGGTGTTTCCTCTCCTGAATGAATGTGGGCTCAGCAGGTCGGTCCATGAGGAACTCCAGAACCATGGTGTCGCTTTTGGGGCCCCGGACCTCTTCCTGTGGGCCGGTGCTGGTGCTGCTGGAGCGATCCTCTGTGTAATCGACAGAGAGAGGAAGGTTCTGCAGTACTGCTGGGAGCCAGGAGGGGGCAGAAGAGACTGTGGAGAGGTCCAGTGAGCTTTCTGGGTTCTGGTTCTGATCTGTCATTGAGGAAAAGTAGTTTATAGTTTTGTTGTTTTAGGTTTGTGCTAATCTATGTGGTGCCGTTTGTAAAGTCACGCAGTCAAAAATGAACAGGAATAATTTGGAGTTTTTGGCCCATTATATAAAAAAGGAAGATTATTTTCCAAGATAATATTTCCGCCATGGTATTTATTCATTTATAAATGTCAAACGTACCTGCACACCTGTCCACCTTCATCTCGAAGTAGGTTCTGCCCCCGGTCGGCTCGGCCAGCCTCAGACTCTTAGATCCTCTGGGTCTCAGGGTGCTGGCGGACACTGAGGGGCTGCTGTCTCCAGAAAACAGCAGCGGCACGGACTCCAGGTCCGTTTCTGCTGCTGCAGACGGAGACAGCAGCAGGTTCTGGTAAATGGTCTCAGCTGGAACTGAGATGTCCAAGTCCTCCAGCAGAGACAGACACCAGCCCTTCAGTTCATATCTCAGAGCGTCCTAGAGACAGAGCAAAGAGCTGTTAAGCGCCGTCGCATCCAGCAGATCAGGTGCTGAACTGGGTCAGGTGATGGTACCTGGTTCCTCAGAGCTTCTGCCCGGTCCTGTGCTGCTCTCTGCTCCATCCTGGATGTGAGGCTCCTCCTCTCACACGCTGCTTTCTCCTGGATCAACATCTCCAACTTCCTGAGCTTTTCAAAGACACAAAGCAGACGAAGGCGCGACGGCCTCGCAATCGTTTGATTCTTCAGATATTTATGGATTTGATCAATCAGATCGATGCTGTGATCCAGTTTAGTCAGTGTGGCGTCCCGGTTGAAAAGATGGTCTCTTTAACTGATGGTTCATGTTTCTTTATTCAACAGTCTTTGTACATGAACACACCGTAAGAGCTACAAACATACAAATAAAATACCATCAGTAACTCTTAGTGGTTCTAACCTTTTACCTTAACCTATAAACCTTCCTTTAAAACATTTAATTCACAATACATGTATTTAATTAACTATAATATTTCTGTATTACAAATGAACTTAAACGTATTCCAACTGTTTCAACAGTTAATCAACTATTAACACTATTTTATGTCAAAACATAAACATTACGCTTATTATATACAATACTCTCGTCAAAACTCGCCTTGTTCCCTCATCAGCCAAGCGCTAAATAATTGTTTAGACCTTAGTTTGACTACTTCTTAATTATCTCCTTTTCACTGCGACCCGTGCGCTCTTTCTCTGCATGATATCCAAGCAGTTAATTAATTGTCAGTTAGCCTGCAGTTTTTGTGTCAGTCACTTAGCAACCTTACCCTTTAAAGCCCTTTCAAAATAAAAGCATCAGCCGCAAAACAACAAATACCTCTTAGTTAGATGAGGAAACAAATAAATACTAATAAAGTCATTTACACTCAGAACTGGGAAATTCAACTGGAATGGCTTGTAAGAGGACTTTGTGTTTCAGATGGCCGCTCCCCACAGCAACACTATTAAGATGTGGTGGAAATGTAATTATTTACAAGACACAAATGTAAAAGTGTTTCTAAAATTAATGTTACGGGTAGAGCCTGAAACTCTAAACACAAAAAGTTAAAAAAGGAGTTTGCTTAAGGAAAGTTATGACATAGCTAATACCAGGATCATACTAAGAAAATAAAAAAATAAGAAAGCCATGAAATTACCTGAATAAAGTCATATTATGGGAATAACATCCAAATGCATCAACTTTTTTTATGTGCAACGTTTCTTTTCTTTATTTCGAACATGAAAGAAGTATAAAATTACAGATTTAAACGAGGAATGAAAGACATTTTTGTAGCCACATTAATCTTACTATTTTCAAAAAGGAGGAAGAAGTAAAAAAACCTCATAATTTGTTTTCAAAATGAATCCTTGTTATAAGGAAAATGTAGAAGTTACACAAATTACTAGTACAATTTTTATGATATATATTGATATATTTTAGTCTAAGTATAAATAAAATTTATATGCACCCTTGTATAATTTTATTCATTATAAACATCTTTACTCAGATATTTTCTCTAAGAATATTCTCGTAATTTTACTTTTACATTTTTTGTTAGTATGACACTAATGCTAATATAAAGTAAAATGATCTTCCTAAGAGCGACTGGAAACAACGTTTATGGTTCTGAACTCAAACGTTGTTACTTCGGTTCTGACGTCAAACCCAGACCCGAGTTCCCAATTCCCACGTCACTGAAGGCTAACCTGGCGCTTGTTGCGGCACTCCATCCGGTCCATCTGGCCGTGCAGCTCCTCCTGGACATTCAGGATCTGCAGCCTCAGCTCCTGCTTTGAGGTCGTCAGATCGTCCTGCAGCTTCTTTAGGAGAGACTCGCAGATGCAGCCGCTGGCAGGAGCCTTAAACGAAACAGATTTACTCACTTCTCTCCTGAGGAACCTTCAACTTCTGAGCTGGACTGAACCAACCTGCCGAACTCTGCCCTCCCTGTCTCTGTACAGAGTGTAGAGCTGAAACGTTTTTCCGCCTTCATCCCAGAACTCGTCCTTCTGGGATTTATTGTGTTTCCTTCCTGAGGTGAGATCTTCTGCGTCCAGATCCTGCAGAGACGTCAAAGTCTCACTGCTCGCAGGATTGTGTCACAGTTAGGATTAGGAAGGGAGTTTATTCTCTGGGTTTTAATGAGTTGGTTTTGAATTCAGAGGTGGAAATGAGTCCAGAGTTTCAGGTCAGTTAAAGGCAAACAAGTCCGAAGTCGAGTCTAAAGTGAAAAAATGCTTTGAACCAAGTCTCAGGTTGCAAACTCTGAATTTTTAGCCATAAACATGTAAGCTATTGTTTTGCTGAACAAACAAGTAGAACTGAACTTCAAAAACTCAAAAATGATCTTTTTTTTGTCGTGTTTCAATCCTCGCTTACATTTTACTATAATTTACCCAAGTTTCTACACAATATTGGAAAAATCTGACATTGAGATTTTTTTTTCCGGACCTTGTATAAAAAAATATGAAAGAAATAAATGATTTTCAGCAGATGACTTGGATATCAACTTAAGGTTACCATCTTATTGACTGTAAACCTGCACTGATCTTCCATAGTTTTGTGAATGTTACAAATATGATTTTTTTGTGTGAATTTGAGTTATTCCTATTAAAGCTACACAATATTAGTAAATCTGGGGATATTCTAGGGTTCGTCTTGTAATTTGCGTCGGTTTAAAGAGGCACTATTATGTAAAATTGACTTATTTGAGGTTTACAACATGTTATAATGTTATTCCTTAATCAAAAACATACCTGGAGTGTTGCTTTGATTCTTTCATGCATGTTTGAGAAATCATTTAATCACCATGGTAACCATTCAGCTATGCAAAAAGACTCGGGGGACCAAGCCCCGCCTTTTAGACGCAGCTCCTCCTCAGAGCTGCAGTTTCCAATCTTCTGAGCTTCCATGTTCCAGAACACCCTTCCCCATTAACTCTTCGACTCAGCTCCTTCAGACTAGCCAGCAGCAATTAGCAAACACCTGGCAGAACTGCTGAGCTCATTGTAGAAGCTACTTCTGAGTGAAACGCTGGTAAAAAAAAACTTTGTTACAGGGTTAATAGAGGAATCACATAGTGGTGATTTTCAGTAAGAGTAGGAGTTTTTAAAGAGACAAAAGTCAAAGTTCAAGGTGTTAAATTACAAAGTCAAATTTACTTTTAAGTCCTATTGTTTACATATAGCATTTTATAACAACTAAAAGTAATATAGCTACTTGATTGTGTTGTAAAATGGCACTATGTGTCTGGAAAATACGTAATACTGCTAATTTAAAACTAAGACAATCAAATAGGCCTCGAGTCAAAGAGGTGGAACTGCTTTTAGTTCGTCATGTTTCTCCTGTGTGTCTGATTTCTAAGTCCTTTGGCTCCAGCCTGATTCTAGTCCAAGTCATGTGACTCTAGTCCAGGGGTGGGCAATCCTGGTCCTGGAGGGCCGGTGTACTGCAGCTCTTAGATGTCTCCCTGGTCCAACACACTTGAATCCAACAGCTGAATCACCTCCTAAGTGCAGTCAGGTTCTCCAGAGTCCTGCTAATGACCTCATTATTTGACTCGGGTGTGTTGAAGTTGAGACACATCTAAAAGTTGCAGGAGACCCTCCAGGCCTGGAGTTGCCCACCCCTGCTCTAGTTTGACTCGAGTCCAAGTCGTTTGACTCTGATTTAACCGGATTCAGCTCATTACTCACCTTAGCGTCTGATCTGGGTTCAGTTTGCTCCATCTTCAGGGCGCCGACCTGAAAACCAGAGAAAAGAAAAGCTTCAAAGCTCCTCAAATGATTCTGAACCCGATCCTAAACTTCCTGTTTCTTACTTTGGCGGGTCGAGTCGGCGCTCTCAGTCTGGGCTTCCTCATCGTCTTTCTTCTCATGTAGCGTACCTGAAGAGAGAAACACTCGTTCTGGTGACATGTTTGGATATAATGATGAATAATAAGTGAGTTAATGAACCTGAGGAACTTTGGAGAGCAGCAGAGCCACCTGTTTGCTCTGGTGATCTCTGGCTTTATCCAGCGCCGTTTTTCCTGCCTGAAGGAGGAAAACATGTCAGCCAGGAAGCACTTCAACTCTGACATGAATTCAATGGATCAGCCAGGGGTTTAGATGTTCCAATATTATTCAGTTTAAGTTACCAAATTAACTAAAGCTAACAACATTTTTATTAACTGAAACAAATAAAAATGGTAATTAATGGGGGAAACTATAACTAACTGGAACTAAATCACGTTTATAAACTAACTAAAACATACTTAAGTTATAGGTATAACATCCTTCATTTCAGTGTTTATGAATCTACTTATTAGCTTTTTGGAATGATGAGAAATTAATATTTTCCCCACACAAATGGTTTACGTTGGTCTTCATCAAGTAGTCTGCAAAATGGCAACAGCAAAAGTTGGGATAAAACACCAGTCATTTGGTTGTTAAACATTTAATAAAGTTTTTGTAATACAGAATCACAATACAACATTTTGACCTTCTTCAATTCCTCACCTAAAACTTTACCAAACTAATTAAAACTGTCTGAATTAGACAAAAGTCATAGTGAATAAAAGTATAATGAAAAACTCTGACGCTGTTCCGGACTCGCACATCCAGACCGGCCGACAGTAAAAGCTGAACAGCTTTCCTGTGGTTCAGAGCTGCTGCGACGTGAAGCGCTGTGTCTCCAGCCTGCAGTCGAACAGAACCAGAACCAAAGTAAAAATAAAAGCATTTAATTGCCTAAAATGCAATAACACGGCATTTATTTAATGTACAGTTGATTATTTGTAGAAATTATTTACAGAAAGATTTTTTTTTTGTATTTTTTGTACAATTGTAACTTAATTATTGCTCTGAATATGCTCTTCTTCTAGCAAATTTCCCATTTGAGGCTGCTCAAAAAAGGCCACTTAACAGTTAATTGATTACTAAATTATCTGAGGATTATTCCAATAATCGATTGATGTTGAATTGTCCGTAAGCCTCAGGAAGAACGGATGCTGTCACCTGGTTGGTCTCATTCAAGCGGCACCGCGACCTCAGCAGGATCTTCAGCAGGTTCAGGTTGTTGTAGCGAGCAGCCACATGCAGACAGGTGTCGCCCACCTGAAGCAGGAGCACAGGTGAAATTTGACTGGGACGACTGGAAACAGAAATGCTTCCTATGTTAACTAAATCCTAAATAATTGTGTTGTTGATTTTTTTCAATTTATTTTTTTAAAAATGGGGAATTACATATTAACATTTACATGTCAACACAATAACCAAGTGGCTAATTTCCATCTCTAGTCCCATCGGTAGCCACAGATTATTACACAAAAAACATTTAATAAAGGAGCAGAGGGGGGTATTAAAGCTATAGTAAGTAGCTTAAATAAAAAATATATGTTTTACATATTTGCTAAAATTGTTACTATTTCATGACAGTATGACACATATAATCTGTGAACAAATAGAACTCCTCTAACAACTAATCAGAGCCAGGAGGACGGTCTTAGCGCTGTCAATCATGCTTGGATACACAGTGCTCAGCAGCTTAAATCTATATAGATTTTTCCAACGATAGAATGAAACAGTAATTATAAATTTAAAAAAGATTCATAGCTAGTTTATAAATATTTTTTTTTCTTTTAACATGTAAATACATGACCAGCCAGGAGGACGGTCTTAGTGCTGTCAATCATGCTTGTATATGCACTGCTCACAACCTCCCATCCTCCCTCCCACCTTGCGCTCTGCTATGCTACAACTTCTTAGCCTGTAGTGAATGCTAACACTAGTTAGCATAGCCACAGATGGTGGTGGATAAAGAGTTTTTCTGGAACATCAAGTTGTACTAGCACTAAGCACTAACTAGCACAGCACTAAGAACCTCCTCCTGGCTCTGATTGGTTGTTTCTGATCAGGGGCGGGGCTAATAATAGCACTGGGAGAAGATGGAAAAGCTCTATTGTTTCACAGATTATTCATCTCATATTAAATAAAATATAATTATAGATTTCAAATTGCAAACAACAGCTTAAAGCTTCAGTTTCAGTCATTTTGACTTCAGGTTGATAAGTAAGTTGAATAGAGTTAGCATAACAGCACAGTTAAGCTACGCTAAGCTAATCGTGCAACTAGAAAACAAATTTCCTGCATAGTTTTTCCATGCTAACCAGATCCTTGTGTTTTATTTGGGTAAATAAAAGGTTCTGCCATCTTTTCCCACCTTGTTCTTGGCGTCGGGATTTGAACCTCCGAGCAGCAGGAGCTGAGCAGTGGGAGCGTGTGCGTTCTGGCAGGCCAGGTGAAGCGGCGAGTTTCCTGCCTGAAACATTCAGAACAAACTGAGACCTGAACCCTGGGCGGTCATTTCAGTTCCTGCTGCAGGTAGAGATCAGAAATCACTTCACAGCCGGCCTGAGAGGCTCTGCAGGAATAAGTGAGGATGATTGGTGGGTTTATTTCGGTCAGAACAAACCCCCGCTGATTGGCAGGTTAATTTGAGAACAACTGCATCAAACTGGTGTTCTGCTGGTCCAATCAGAAGCTCAAGTAACAGAGATGTAGGATTATCAAAGGCTTGACTTTATTCAGTAAGAATATTACACAATCATGTTTGGAAAACTGCAACCCCGGAATTATAATCTCTGTAAACTGAAAACAAGAAGGATGTTTACTGAAATCAAACTTCAGGCTCAGGAGCTGATCTGATACATTTTCCTGCTCCCCCCCCCCACCCCCCTTCAACAATAGAGGCTTTATTGTGCTTTGTTGTGGAAATCTCAGAGTTGAAAACTCAGTCTCTCTGTCTCTGCTGAGACGAGTTTTCCTCTAATTACCTTGTTCTTGACGCGCACGTCAACGCCAGCCTTAACGAGCAGTTTGACGCACCGTGTGAATCCGTGCCAGGACGCCTCGTGGAGCGCCGTGTTTCCAAGCTCAAACAAACAGAACATGGCAGTCAGAATGGAGGAACGTGACCCGTAGCTCTAAACACTGGTGATCAGAACTCACTGGATCCTGCAGGTCCACAGCGCAGCCTCCAGCAATCAGAGCGGCCATGGTCTCGCTGTTCCCCACCATGGCGCTGCGGTGGAGAGCCGTCTGATGCCCGGAGATCTGAAACAAAAGCCCCGTTCACACCACACTTCTAAACAACACCTGATGCATGTCAAAGGTTTCACAGTAAATTACATTTATAGTTGATATACAGATGAGTTTATGCACCTGGAAGACAAAAATGTGTCTAAATATTTGTGCCTTTATATATCTTTAAAGGGGAACCATTACTCAAAAGTCATATTTTGCAAACTTTTTACTTCAATTAGGGTCTCTACTGCTTTTTATAACAGAGTATTAGGGCTATACTAAGAAATAATAAAATAAAATGAATAAAATCACATGGATAAAGTGAGAGCATTACGAGAATAAAGTCCTAATAATATGAGGCTGTTGTTATATTTATGTATTCCTGCACACATTCACAGCTGGACACCTTCACGTTTTCTTGACTGCACATCTTCACAGCTGCACACTTGACCTCCTCCAACACCTGCATCCATATTTCAGAGAACTTGTACAGGAGGGTTGAATTTAGTCTCACCTGGTGCAGGGTAGATATTTTTATATTCTGTCTGGGTCATATTTTTCAATCTGTTCAGTATTCTTTATTTATTTTTACGGTTTTTGAACAATTATGTTACAGAATTTGCTGCAAGCTGCTAAATAAGGCCATGACCTTCTGGCCAACAGTTTTATGAATCCAAGTTCAATGACGTCAAATCAGTGGATACGTGTAAAATCGATTGAGCACCCAGGCCTGTTTGGACCAAACCTGAAATTTTTTTTGTTGTAATTTCTTGACAGGAAATGCTTAGACGGCTTTGTACACTTGAGTCTTCCTGGAAAATTCAAACAATAGTTTCTACAAAATAACCAATCTGCAGAAACTGGTTATTGTCCTCTATACCTTTGAATGGACCACTTCACCTCCTCCAGGTCTGCAGTGGACTTTCATGTCAGGAGGGTTTTCTACTCCCTGTTTTCACAGAAACATAGAGAACAGGGTTATGACCACTGGAACAACAACAACAAAAAAATCAGACTTTTGATTTTCTAGGAAAAAAAAGGACAGAAATCTGAGAAAAAAGTCAGAATTCTGAGCGTGAAGTAAAAAGTTTTAGATTAAGTTGGAATTCTGAAATTAAATTTTAAATTGCTCAGACTGAAGACAAAATTCCGAGGAAAAAAAATTCAGAGAAAAAAAAAATCTGAATTCCGAGGAATTAAAAATAAAAATTTTAAGGTTAAAGTAAGAATTCTGAGAAAAATGTCAGAATACAGGTATTAAAGTCATAATTCTAAGAAAGAAAATCACAATTCAGAGAAATAAGTCAGAATTCTGAATAAAATGTGAGAATTCTGAGATTAATCTCGTAATTCTAAGAAAGAAAATCAGAATTCAGAGAAAAAACAAAATTCTAAGGAAAAAAAATCTGGATTTTGAGAAAAAGTCAGAATTCTTTTTTTTTCCTGTAGAAACAAAGTGAAGTGATGTTAAGTTGTAAACTACACAGCTCTGAAGCAGATTTTGTTGTATTAACATGTAAGTAGCTGTAGAATCCATCTAAATGAAGGCGTCACCTCAGATGAACTGAGCGTGCAAACCAACTTCTCCACACCTGACGATCTGACAGAGTCTCTGCTGCAGAACGCCGCCATTCAGCTGCTGCACCTGCAGAAGAAAGAAAAATGAGAAATAATCTCTGAGCAAACCAAGAAACAGTGGAAAGAGAAGAAGAAAACTTTGTAAAAGCCTCATGCTGCAGGTGAAACATAAACTGTAAATGTTCTGCTGAGATTCTGATGGTCAGATCCTTTAATCTTCACATCAGAAACATAAAGGATTTCAGAGCTGATGGTCAGAATGAGCCTTTAATCCTGGACATGTCTCCAAACAGAACGGTGTAATGAGTAATCCCTCTGTTGTTCTCTGTCATCTCTCTGGGTGAGACTGCAGCAGCATTTTATTCGACTTTTTTTTTTTTTTTTTTACCTTTTTTTTGATGTAAACAATACAAACAAGACCAGAACAACAGGTAAAAAGTGCAGAAATATAATTAAACTAACCCCAGTGTGGTGCATTAATTATGCAAAGAACAGTATGTGTATTGATTGATATGGTAAATACAACAGTAAGATATTTTTTCTTAAGTTTTTGTTGTACATGTAACATATTTGAGGTTAACATGTTTTAAGTTATTTTTGCTGTTTGTAAAAGTCATAAAATCAGCCAGTTGAGAATGAAACTAAACAAATGTTAAGTTAGAGAGGAAACATAAAATTCAAATGAAATCATTCCTGTTTCCTTGATGTCAGTGAACGCCTCATCTCTTATCAGCGGCTGAAACTTTAAGATGAAGTTAAAAGCCACTAAGAAGAATATTTCATCCTTCAACTCGAGTTAAAGACATAATTCACGAAGCTTTTGCATAATTACACCCTAGACTATGTATCTAAGGAGTTAGGATTAAGAATGTTGGCTTAAATTCCTACAAACCGTCCAGGATTTCCAGTAGCCTTGAAGAAGAAACTGATGAACTTTAAAAACAGAATAAGTCAGAGGAAGCTGCTTTACCTGATTATGCACAGAGACGGCCGATTCCTCAGCAGGAAAAAGGAGCATCAGGTTTTTTTTTTAAACTCCAGCCGTTCAGAAGAAACGTTTTCAGCCGGTTGTGCTGAGGATCAGCATCAGTTGCAGCAGCAACAGCAGGCGGATCATTCACTGAGAGGAAGACGTGCAGAGACGGGGACAGATGTTACAGAACAGGGCAGATTAACGGAGGAGGGGGGACTTGCACCGGTTTTAATGGGAGGAGAGGAGGGGGAACCTTTAAAAGCTTAGCCCGTCTTCAAAAGACTCAATCCAGTTTTAATCTGCTGAGCCTGAGCCTGCAGACAAAAAACAGACAGAAAAAAAAAGACAGAAAAGTTTGATATGCTAACAATTAGCGGAGGGAACTTTTGATTTGTTCAGGAAGTGACGTCAGCGAAACAGAGGAAATTGAAACGAAGGAAATCTGAATACTGAAACCACAACGAGTGATGAAGACAGCCAGCTTCTCATTGGCTAAATCACAAAGGATCATCATCATCATCATCATCATCATGACTGTAACCATGGTGATCATCATGGTCATCGTTGTCTATCATTATTGCAGCTGTTCATCACCTTTGTCATTGTCATCATCAGCAGAGTATATTGAGATCATCATCAATGACATCATCATCGTCAGTGCCACCATCATCATCATCATCTTTGCTGTAACCATGGCGATCGTCCTCATCATTGAGTCTTTATAGTTTTCTTCGTCATTACTGTAGCTACGCTCATCCTTCTCATCTTCATCAGTTATCATCAACAGCAATAGAGTCTGATGACATCAATGACATCTTCATCTCCAGTGTCATCATAGCAATCCTGTCTTTGTCACCTTCATCATCAATGTAATCACCGTTATTTTCATCTTCATCATCACCATCATTATCATAATAATTGTATCACCACCATCATCATCATCGTCATAATCATCATCATCATCATCATCATCATCATCATCATCATCATCAATAATACCATTATAGTTCTCATTATGGATAAAAACAGAATAAGTCAGAGGAAGCTGATTTACCTGATGATTCAGAAATCATGATAATTCTCATCATAATCGTCATCAGTGCCATCTTCATCATAATCTCCATCATCAATGTCATCTTCATGACAATCCTCATTATTTTCATCATCCTCCTCCTCCTCATCAGTATTAATGATCATCATCCTAGTTATTGCCATCATCGAGGTTGTAATCATATAGTCCTCATTGTCAATGCCATCCTCTTCATGATGATGATGATGATCATTGTTATAGTCATCTTCATCATCATAAGTATAAAGTATAATTTTCGTCATCATTGTAACCAAGACAATCATCACCAAGCACAGCCATTGTTGTCTGTCATCATCATCATCATCATCATCATCATCATCATCATCATCATCATCATCATCACACAGCTTAGTGTTGATGTTATCTGTGCAGAAACTGCTAAATTTCCATTCTCTCTCAAGTTTTTTTCGTAAAGCTGTGACTAAATTAAACATGTCTCCCAATAGAAACAACATGAAACTCGTCCATGAATGCCAGCTGCGTGAGCAAGGTCCGTGCTGCTGTTACTATTTTCCAGAGATGTTCCCTGTCAGATTTAATCTGCTGCACAGCTCCCTGTGAAACTCCTCTGACAGCTGATTTTTCTTTCAACAGAAAAATAATCCCTTGTTATTCTGCATTTCTGTGGCTGAAAATGCTTTGGACTGAACGTTCTTTCACAAACCAAACCAACGGGTTGCTGTTTGTAAAGTTACACAGTAAAAAATTAACAGCAATATTTTGTATTTATTTAATCTGTCATAAATAAAAATATGTAGGTTTTCATTTTTCAGTTATATTTTCAGCATCTTATTCCTACATTTATAAATGTCAGAGTTTCAAACTAAATATTAAATTAACAAGTTAAATATTTAGCTAAAACATATTTAGCTAGAAAGCTAATTTAAGAAAGTGTTTAAGTCTGAACCGAATATTTAGTTTTAAAACTAGATATTTAACTCCAAATTAAATGTCTATTTTGCCAACTAAATATTTACCATGGAGTTAAATTTTTAGTTATGAGTTAAATATTTAGCTGGCAACATAAATATTTAGTTTAGCAAATATTTAACAAGCTAAAGTCTGGGCTAAATATTTAGCTTGGAAAATAAATATTTGGGTTGGAATTAAATATTTAGTTATCAAAATGAATATTTAATTTGGAGTTATTTAGCTCAGACATAAAAATTTATTTGGAAATTAAATATTTAGTTTCCTAACTAAATAGGAAACTAACTATTTAGCATGTGCTTAATTTGAATGCTAGATATTTAGCTTGTAAACTAAATATTTGTGAATTAAATACTTACTTTGGAAGGTAAATATTTAGTTTAGCTAAACCTAAATGTTTAGGTTTAGCCAAAACATTTAGCTCAGACTCTCACCATTTAGTTGAGAACTAGACATTTAGCTTCGTAACTAAAACTTTTATTTGAAAGCTAAATATTTAATCTATAAACAAAATTGTCATGTGAATTAAATATTTTGTTATGAATTCGGACATTTATAAATGTAGGAATGGAGAAAATATTGTTTTGAAAACTGAACACCCACTTTTTCCCCTCTATCACAGATTAAATAAAACAAATTATTGCTGTTAATTTTTTACTGTCTCTTTACGAAAGGCACCCGATGTGTTTATCGTGCTAAGCTAAAACATTTTCTGAGGAAACTCCTTGATACGTTCATAACCAGGTTCTGGTGTTATTTTGCCAGACTTTCAGGCTGCAGAGTTCTGATCCGATAATGAATCCACACCTACACACAGAGTTTTAGTTTCTGGGGTCTGAGCAGCCAAACATTCACATCAGTTCTGATGGAAAACTGTCCCAGACTGCAGTCCAGAGTGCATCGGGTCACATGACGGCGGTTTGATCTCCCAGAGTGAGCGTGCACGCCCACGTGCGTGCCGTCTCCTCCTTTCCAGGTCAGATTGTGTAATCGCCGCTGCTGCTGTCAGCATTACAATGTGTTACATAAGACAATTTGATGTTCGGGGCTATAATCCGGCTGTGCTGCCTGAGCGCTCCCACATCTGGGATTTCCAGCTCATCCTGAGCTCTGCACTCGCCTTACCCACTCGGAGATTTTCCCCGGGTCACAGAGGGGGACCTAATGGCAGAAAGGATGGACTCGGCCAATTCTTGGCTCAGTTAGGATGTTGTAGTTTGTCTCTTTGTTCTGAGATAAATTACATGCAGATTTTTAAAAATATGGTAATTTATCAGAGCAATTCCTGCAGGTTTAGTTAGAAATAATGAGGTGGTGTTTACATTATCAAGAGCTCACAAAACAGACAAGAATGGATGCATAAAATAATGAAAATTATATGAAGTGCATGGCTAAGTGCCTCTCTGTTTAAATAAATCAAAAGATGCATGAAACGTTATGTAACATTTTTAACTGCAAGCAAAGATTTGCTCTCCTTTAGATTCAGCCGGGGGCTCATTTTGAGTCAGAAACTTTCATTCTTTTGTTTGTCACACTATAGAACAAGTTTGTCCCTAAACTAACACTGTCACCCTGAAAACAACATCCTCATTGTGGAGCATAGTAAGGCAGTGTGATGCTGTGGGAATGCTTTTGTTTATATGGTTTGGATCAATGATTTTTCCTAAAAAGGTCATGTTATATTTTTGTCTCTAAAGTTGTATTTAGTTTGACAGAGAGAAAAAATGGCTGTTTGGATTGGAGAGGTGTCACGTTTTTGATTTACGGGTATCAGATTAAAGGGGAGAAATGTAAATACATGCCACATTTTTCAGATCTTATTTGCAATAGATCTTGAAAACTATGCATTCTTTCCTTTAACATCACAGTTTCCTTTACTTTGTGTTGGTCTATCTTACAAAATCCCAAACAAATACATCAAAGTTGAATAAAATAATGTGATATAAATGTAGGAAATAATCAACAATTCCAGCCTATGAATTTTAACAGTAAAATTTCTAGAACGTAGCTTTACATTTTTCAAAATCCTCCCCAAACAACATCTTTTTGGTTAAATTCACTCTAAAAAACCATAGAGATTTAATTTATCTTTCAGTCTTAATTGATTTTAGTTGATGATTCAATCTTTATGGATTTATGAGCTATACATTAATGCTTTATCATTTCTTTACACTCACTTATTCTTTCTGAATTTGGCAGACACACATTTGTCAGAAGCAAAACTCATGTGTTGTATAGATTAATTAAATATAGAGTAGAAAATGCCTTTATTTTCTGTCATTTTAATGATTATAGATTGCGACTAATGAAAACCCCAAATTAGAATTTGGTGGACAAAGTTCTCGCAATCTAATATAAAGTTGAGTGGAAGGAAAAAGTGTGGTAGGAAAATGTTAAGGAAGCTCCATTAAATAATTTGAGGGACTTTTATTAAGAGTGCAATCAGATCTTGAAACTTAAATCTGAAGATGAAGTTTTGCCTTTTATAGGAGAAACATACCAGACAGGAAGTACTGCTGGAGCGTTTTTCCATCATTGATTATAGAAACAAAAACCTTTTCGACTCAGTATAACTAATTTCTACTTTTACTGTTTGGTTCTGACCAGCCTGAAAAAACAGAGTCAGTAATTGAAACATGTTCTGTTTGCTTTCCTCTGCAGGGTTGTTGGTACCATGTGGACCCAAATCACCTCCAACTGTCCTGAAACTGTCACACGAGCTTCTCCTTTGTTCTCTGAATTCAGAGAAAAACTCTGTTTGAGGGATTTCAGAGACAGACATGGCACATGTTGGCGCCACGGGTCCCGTGTCGTTCAGCCTCACATTGCTGCTGTTAAAGATGCAGAGGAGGTGGGAGTGGGGGAAGGAGGTCTGTTGACTCTATTTCTTTATTTTTTAGATTTACAGTCATTTTGCTCTGATCCCAGATGGAGCTAAGCATGGGAAAGTATGATCTGAACTTTGTGGTGTGATATTAAATTAATCTGTAGAGGTTATTTTCACTTTGTGTCTGAACACGTTTAAATTAATTAACAACCTTAAACACACAGGGAAGAGGTGTTTAATTACCCAGCAGCAGGTCCCAACATCAGGACCCGAAACACATCAGTCCTCAAAACAGCAACACAAAATTTTATTAAGTATTTTTGGTTTAGTTTCTGGTGCAAACAGAGTTGAAATAAGTAACTTTTCAGAAAGATATGTGAGCTTGTTTAAAGGAAATAATTCCTTAATATTGATGAAACATTGTTTATTCCATTGGTAGATTACATCACTTTTGTCAATATCAAAATATTATTGATTTATATCTTGCTGAAAAGTGATTTGTAAGTTAGTTTAGTCTCATTTCAAGTGTAATAAGATATTTGCACAAGAAACTAGATCAAAATTACTAGGTAAGATTTGTGTTTTTGCAGTAAAGGAGAGGTTCAGTAAACATTCTGGACCAGATAGACACATTCAGGGTCCATTCAGAACCACATATCCAAAATCACACATTCAAGACCCATTTAGGGTCAACGTGTGCAACAGGGTTTTATTTTAACAATATTATAAATGTGAAGCTTGTCAAAATTACACACCTGATAGTCTAGCAGACTATCAGGTGTGAAAACACGCTAAAATGTATTCAGAACCATATCTGTGAATTACACAGACACATTCAGTTTACATCCAAAACAATCCAGACACATTCAGAATAACATGAATATGACTATTTTAGATTAATTCAGGACCACATTTATACTTTAAGGATACATTCAATACCACACAGACATATTCAGAATGCATTTGAGACGCATTCATTAACACCTGAATACATTCAGGATAGACCGAAAACATGTTCAGGACAAAACATTCATATTAGGTACATATTCAGGACAACAGGCACCAGTTCAGATCACAAGGACAAGATACAAAGAGGGATACGCAGTAGTAACTTAATTAAAGTTTTCTTTATATATTAACGTTTTGAAATGGAAGTCCTTCAGTTATTCTTTTCAATGTTTCTTCAGTTCATTGAAGTTTTCTGCATGCAGTTCAATTGTTTTTAAATGGTTTTAGAGAAAATAAGCTTTTTCCTTCAGTCCTTCCCAACAAGCTTTAATAAGTTTATTTCTATTTGTCCAGTCATAAACTTTAACATTTAACCTGCTACCTAAGGCCTGTAAAGTCTGAAATTAAGCTCTTGGTTTTTTCTTCTGTAATTCTCTTTGCATTGCATGGTCTGATCTCAAGGTCAGAAGACTCCTGGGAAGATTGGCAGCTGTCTTATTGTTTTATGTTTGAGAAGTGATTGAAGTGTGGAGCTTTGACGTTTTTAACACTCTTTAAGATGTGACATGATGTAAGATGACTGCAAAGAATCATCCAGATGATTCAGGAATGATTTATACGTTACGTAACAGATTTCTCTTAAAGAATCCAACAAGTTTCTGACGAATCTTTAAGCTTCTGCAGGTTTTCTTTTCTGTCTATTTGAGATAAAACTTCTGTTCTAAGTCTGTAAATTGAATGCTGATTACTGTCAGACTGGGCTGCAGGGTTTAATTTAAAGCTATGTTTACACCCAGCTCAGTTCATTAAGTGAGCTGGACTTTTAAATATTTAAGTACATCAATAGACATTAATGATGAGCTTATAGCATTTTAAAGATGTTCAGGTTGCTACAGCAACAACAAAAGCAATCGTTTTACATTTTTCTTTGAAGCTGAGTGAAATCCAGGTTGTATTTAAGGCTATTTGACCTCCAACGAGGTGACTTTGTCATTCCACCATCATCTGCTGGGTCGGCTGAGAGCAAAGTGCGTTTTCGTTCACCTGATGGGTTAAATCTCCACAGTTGGGCTGCAGATCTTAGCTTGACTCTGATTTTCTGTCTGACACATTTTAAACCAACCCTGCGAGGAAACACTCACCTTGAATTTATGTGTAATAATTTGCAACATCAAGCTAATCGAAAAACATTCAAGCTTCGGAATAACATAATTTTTTTTTTTTTATAAACTCATCAAAGAGAGTCAATATTTGGATCATGAAATCTATTTACTAACAGCGGCTGAATAAAACATGTTTATGACAGTTCTCTCATTGTGTGACTACATGATCCCCACCATCTAAAACAGACATTTTTTGATCTTCATCCATAAACCCTATGAGAACATGTGTAAAATAAACTACTTCTATAGGAACTTATTCTGTTTGAACCTCTGAACACAATAAACTCGCTGACATGTTGGAGGATAAAGAACAAGCTGCTGGTTTCTGCTTGCGAGGAGAAAAACATTTCGTTATAAAACTTCAGTTAATTCGTCAGGACGTTCCTTTGAAGGGTCTCCAATAAGGTTGTTTTTCTAAAGGAAGCCATTCAGGACCACAGTACGTCCGTCAAGCTGTATAGAGGTTGCACTGATGTATGCATGACGTTCACATCAAAGCAGTTTAATCTGGCTGAAGCCTGAGGGCTGAAATGATGAGTAGAAACTGGAACAAATGCACAACTGGACCTTTTTCAGTGTTTTATCTGTTTCCAGAGATCCGCCCAACATCCTCCCTGCACTGCACTTCTTTTTCTTTCTTTCTGTTTTTCCAAAATGATGCTGACCCGTCAGGGGAAAAGCATCCAGGTTACTCCGGGAAGTCTGCAGTCTACAGGAGACCTGAAGGAGGACTGAGGAGTTTTACAAGAGAGCTGAGGAAATTTATCACTTTATCAGCACTGAACAGATGTGGAAGTGCCATAACTTTCCATCTGAATAGAAACAAAACTGAGATTATCATCTTTGTACCAAAAGAGGAACAATCTAGAGTCAACGCACAGCTTCAGTTATTACAGCTGGAAACTAGAAATCAGACCCGAAACATAGTGATGACCTGTATGCACTGTACAATGGCTGCTGGAAAAGATAAGCATTTTGCTGTTGACCTTACAATCCAAAAAACTACTTGCTGCATTCTTGCTGGTTGTTCAGGAGGCTCTACTTCTGCTTTTCAAATATGTACTTGTATATTTGTGCATCTATTTGCAGCCATTTTCATGTGCAAATGTAAACGTTGAGTTTTGGGACGTGGCCAGCAGCAGCTTTTATGGATTTACAGTGACAAGTCGCCCTAAAACATCTCATTCTGAAAGGAGATCTAATAGGCAGAACAGAACAGACTAAAATTTCACTATCTTAGATGGTTTTGTGCAATAAATGTAATGAACGTATTTTGTAAAGCCAGTCGATTCTAACCTGTTCAAAGAAGCATAATAAGTCACTTTTAATACATTATCATTCACAGATATTGTTGCTCAGTCACTATGAGATAAGTTTGCCATGATATTAGACCTCAGTGTGTTCACTGGGAAATGTACTTTTTGCTGGGTTCTTTTTGTTGTCGTCAAAAAAAGATTTTTTGTTCTCGTTAATGCTCGTATGACTCAGCACTGGTTCATGTCTTATGTCTGTCTGTTTTTGTTTTTGTATCAATAAAAAAAACTGAAAGTAAAATGTTAAAAATAACAAACTAACAACAAAAAGATGGAATTATTGAACAATTTGTAACGGCCTGACAGCTTTTCTTCCCTTTGGGAACCATCTGAGGTAACTGACAGTTTGGGAAATATTCCTCATCTAAAACTCTTCCCAGGAGGATCATCACCGTCTTTGTTCTGAACAGAAGCTTTTTGCAGTTTGTTGCTGTGACCCAGATCTGAAAATAGACACTTTTCACTGCAAACGAGATGTGATTTTATTTCTCGCCATCCTGCATGACACTGTGGGTCTCTCTGTGGTCAGGAGCTGGACTCGTCCGCTGAGACATTTTCTGCACCAGGGAAGAAATGAGAGGTTTCCCTGTAAATCTGTCAAATCACCCTGATGTTATTGTGTCCTCACAGCACATCTGGATATAAAACAAATCTGCCGCTTCATGTGGTCAGTTCCAGAGCAACACGAGAGCGATTACATAAAATCACAATGTATTATAATAATCTATGGTTGTTATGTTGAGTTTTTGTCCACCAGTTGAAGAGTTAAAGCGGAGAGATGTGAACTTTGGAGATGAGATCAACAACTGCACGTAGATTAAACAATAAAATTTGATTGAAGCAACTTGAAGACAGAAAAACAAACAGATTTTTTATGGCTTACAGCGAGGATGGATCTGGTAAAATACCATTTAGAAAGGTTGTGTTTTATAACTGTCAGTCACACAAAGACCTGACAGCTCAAACATGTCTGATGTTAGCAACCTGATGTTTTTATTTTTTAACAGACTCGATCTAAAAATGTTAGGAGAAGAAATATGTCAGATCCGACTGCAGAGGAAAAGGTTTTCACCTGAATTTAAGGTGGAATGACCTTTAAACTTTTCGTTCACTGATGTGGAGCAACCCACACAGGAAGCAGAAGTTTTCAACAGGCATTTACAGAAGAGCTACATTTTTACAGGTGAAATCTGGTGCTGGATTTTCTTAATAAATCAAAGTAAAAATGGTTTGAATAGAAATTCACAAAATTATTTTCCGGATGTCATTTTTAAACCATGAACCATGAATGTGCTACTTTGTGTTAAATCTCAATACAATACAATACATTTTGTGTTTTTCAAGTCACACAATGTGAAAGAATTGTTAATAGTTTTTCCAAGATATTTTATGTGGGAGGAAAAACTTTTACTTAGGTGTCAAAAAGAACAAAGAGAAGCTAAAACAGCAGAAATGTGATTTATTCTTTAGTCTGTCATCATAATTCTGCAGGGATATCATAAGATCACATGTAAAGTGAGCATGAGGAGGAAGATGATTGTCTTTAAGAGAAAGAGCAGCTGCAGACTGGTCTGAAATCCCATCACTGATCTGGATTGACAAATAAAGGCGAAGAAATTCTTCATGTTCTGCTGAAAGGACTTCGAATCACATCACGTGTCTCTGCAGGCTCTGAAGGAATGCCCTCTAATAAAATAAAGGTGAATAATAAAGACTTAATCAAAAGTTTCATTGTAATTATTCAAATGTGACAGATGATCTGATCTCCGTCGAAGACGTCGGAGATGACATTCAATAGCTTTAATTCAAGCTCTCTGATCAGTCAGGGCAGAATTACAGCTGTCATCTGTATGAATGGAGGTAATTTAGCTGCAGACACGTAATTAATGCAGTTTCATCACACAGCTGTCAGGTACCAGGAGGAAATGACTGGAAGGGTGAGTGACCTTTGACCTGAGCTGGAACTTTAACAGGCTCCTGATGATTAGCTGTAAGTGTGATGATCTGAGTGTGATCCAGTAACACAGCATGCAAATGCTTCGCTGGTTCACCTCTAGTAATGTCTTAATTTAAATGCATTCAGGACATTCTGCAAGCAAACTGCCACACCAACCAAATGTCTATATTTGTGAAGATGGTGACATAATCAAAGCAGATCTCCATCCATCCATTACAATTTTTAGCTTAAGTCTGATTAATTTTATTTGATTTTGCGTTGTGGTTTATACCTACTACTAATTAAATGCGACCGCTATTTGACTTATGTGCTAATGGTTTATGACGCCAAAGCGACCCGCATGCGCAGAAGAACGTTGACGTCATATAGCAGCGCACTGTTTACGGAAGTAACAAAGGATGGGAGTTGTTCAATTTTAAAGTTTATTCAGCCGAAAGTATCGTTACAAGGTAATAACGCGAAGAAAGCTGTGTGAACGGTTTATGATCCCAAAGCGACCCGCATGCGCCGAAGATAGAACGTTGACGTCACACAGCTGAGCACTGTTTACGGAAGTAATAATGAATGGAGTCGTTTATGGATCCATTCAGCAATAGGAGTCAACATTATGATCACACTATAATAGCAACTCAAAGGAAGCTAATAAAAGGAAAGCACATCTACTACCTATGGCATTTTGTAAAGCATTGAGTGCAATTATAGAGAAATCTGTTTGGATTTGCAGGGAGAGCCAGATGTGTTGGGATTGTAATTTGATTTCATTATCATAATTTTCCGCTTTACGTCCGGATTCACCGTGTATAGCTTCTTTTGGTGCAGAATTATTACTATGTTTCACATCGATGATATAAAAGCGACATGACCGTTCAAACAGTAGATGCTTAGAAAAAAAATCGGATAACCGAATTATTATCACATGTGAAAGGGGCACACATCAGATTTTTTGGGGGGATGAAAATATCGGAATCAGCCAATCAGACTACAATGAAAAAGCTAGATTTATCTTTAAAAATCGGATTTGGGTCGGATTTGCCATCCGTCTGAGCATAGCTTCATGAGACTGTTTTGATCATCAGAGCAATAATCAGACCTACCTCCTCCTAGTTATGTCGATCCTCAAGTTCTCCTCCAGCTCAAGTTGCTACAGTGTTCTGCTTCGTCCTTGGTTTGATTGTTGGAGAAATCCTCTGCAGCCTGCTCACAATAAAAGAAAAATATCCTCTCAAGTTCTGAGGTTGCAGATTTATGCTTTTCTAAGATTCAGTTCTGATTAAGATTATTAATGAAAACCAAGGAAATAATGAAAATCAAAATTTAGAAAACATTTTTGTTAACTAGGACAAATAAAAACTGTAATGAGGAAAAAATATAACTAACTGGAACTATTTGGTGCATTTATAAAACAAACTGAAACATACTGAAATTATCCTTTGTTTTTGTGCTTACAAATCTATTTATTAGCCTTTTGAACTGATTTTATTTTCTTCCCCCCCCCCCACACACAAGCAGTTTACTTCAGCTGTTGGCAAAATACTCCATATTCCTCATGACGGCACTAGTCTGCAAAAAGGCAACGCATAACATATAATGCACTTGTTTCTACCAATAACATCAAACCTGCTCTGAGCTGAACCCTAAAATGTGGATGACTTCACCGTAAATCTCTGATCCATGCTCCGTTTGTACTGGAGTTTGAACAGGTCTTGGAAGTTAAAATGGTCACATTGAGGTTGGAGTTGGAGACATTGCTGGATGATTCAGGCTGCTGCAGAAATCAGAAACTGTGTGTTCAGAGTTTTTGTGCCGCTCCACAGTAACCCGTAACTAAACCCGTTAACAGCCAGAGAATAAAAGCGGCGGCTGAGAGCTCTGCAGCTAAATTAACCAGAAGGCTTCAACCCATTTTAATCTAGACACCACAGGCTGAATTTTTTACATAATTCCTACTCTGGCAGAACGGAGAGCCACAACCTGCTGCAGACTGAGAGATCCAGGTGTTCAGACTGCCAGGTGAGATATTTATTAAAGCAAATTTATGTTGGGGAAACAACTGAACAATCGAGATGGAGAGAAACCAACCAGTAAATATAAGTAATGTGGATACAACAGATGTGACGGTTTCAAAAATCCAGACAAAACAAACACCTCCTGTTATTAGGTATTGATCCAGTGTTGCATGAATATGTGTCCTGTTTTACTTAACAAGCATTGATTTTCACAGCAAGTGGAAGGAAGTGTTTCATAGTTGGACAAAAATGTTTTTTGGTTGTTTAGAAGAAAAATGACAAAACTTTGTTGACAGAAAGAAGCAGCTAAATCGTAAAAATGGAAGCAAAGGAAAAACATGCTTTTGAGTCGCTGATGATAAACTATCCTGAAATTGGATAGATAAGAAAGTTCAGCAGGAAGTAAACAGAGTAATTTCTGCAGGAATGGGGGAGATACCTTTTAAAAAATGAACAGTGATGAAGATGCAGTCATCATTAATCTGACAAGCCTTAAAAAAAACTCAGACCAAATGTAGAAATCAACTAAAAATCGCAATAGTTAGAAAACAGTTATAAAATATTTTTTATACAAATGTGAAACGTGCTTTTCGTATTTTTATTCAGGTTTCACTTACAGTGATCTAAATAAATCAACCAAATTAACAAATCTACTGCAACCAAAAGCCCAAAACTTTTAACATTTCACGAAGATATATTCAGACAGACAGAAAGAAACAAACATATCAGACGTAGCAATAGTCTAACACAGTAAAGGATCTGCAATAAGTGAAAGAAACTGAAAGGCTTATAAAGGCTGGGGAGGTGATTAGTGGAACCAAGTGCATCAACACAATAAGTGGCAGTTCTCAGGGAAGTAACCATGTACAATGTGGTAGCTGACACAGACACAGCTAGAATTACAATAAACACCAAGAAAACAGTCATTCAATTGTTTTCTTGGCATATCCCGTGTAGGATATGGTCTTGGCAGCATCATGCTGTGGGGATAGTAATCAGAAGCTGACCAGAGTTGATAGGAAGATGGATGGAGGTAAAAGCAGACTGTTGATGGAAGAAAATCTACCAGAGGTTGAAAAAGTGATGAGACTGGAGCAAAAATGTCACATTCCCTGCAGTAGAAAGACCCCAAACAGTCAGAAAGAACCCAGTCAGAAACAGTCAGAGCTACAATAGGTTGGTCTATATAAATGCAAATTCAAGTCAAAGCCAAAAGTCTGAGGAAAGACTTGAACTAATCCATCCAATTTGACTGAGCTAAACTTACAAAGGTAGTAGAGACAACTCCCCAAAAGACTTGCAGCTATAACTGAAGCAAATGGTTCTTCTTTTCTTACGAAATATTGACCTGAGGAGCTGAAGACATAAGCCTACCACGAGTTTTATATATTCATCAGCCAAAGACTCAATGCAATCTGCTGGGTTTCCTTAGAATCAGGTAACTTATCTTACTGTACTGAATTACCATTAGGAATAATTGGAATGAATGTACAATTGAATTGAAATGACTTTTTTGGATAGTGCCTCAACACAACAGTTGCTGTTATTTGGAGCTATATAAATGAAATTGAATTGAATTGAAACATTTAGAAAATCTTGCATCCCTTTTTCTTTCACTTATGCATTTGTTTGTGTTGATCTATTGCAAAAAATGCTTGAAAATCATGTTGACGTTTGCAATGTGACAAAATGTGGAAAAGTGAAAAAACTCTTCCATGATAATTTATGTACAGCTGTAAAACAATCTAACATGTGGGCTGGTGGGATTCTGGTGCCCGCGGCCACACAGGGTCTCTTTCCGCCCCTGCAAAGGTTGGAAATGTTTCACCCCGCCCCGTGATGGTGATGATGATGATGAGGAGCCATAATCTGAATAATCCCACAGTGGGCGTGTGCGCGCGCTCCTGAGTGTGTCCACAGATGCTGAGAGACATCACACCGTGACGGAGACCATGACAGGGTCCGCGTGCGGAGGAGGATGATGTTCCTGCAGGGACTCACCTGTGGATGGACGCCGTCAGGATGCCTTACCTGAACAGAACTCTGCTCCTCCTCTCGCTGCTGCTGCTCCTGCTGCTGCTGCTGGGTCAGAGCCGAACCGCGGAGGCGCGCAAGCACCGACAGCGGGTGCGCAGATGGACGGGAACCGAGGAGACCCAGAAGCACGGCGCGTAAGTGCAGATAAATGATGTAGATGGATGAGGGGAGCAATGAGAAATACAGCGCTGTCAGGGTTTAGTTAGGCTAATAAAGGCTGAGGGAGAAGTTTACCAGCTCTTTAGTTTTTAATAGTTATATTTAAACATCTCTGGGTAAATTATATGCATTCGGTTTAATTGGATAATCATAATTTATTCAACAAGTTCTCTTGTGATTTAATGTCTGACTAAGAAACATCCCGGGTGGATTTTTCTTTTTCAGGTTTTGGAAGTAACCAGCATATGATTCAGATGAAATTAGCTCCTTAACTCAAATTAGTGTCACACAGCATCTGGATGGCTTTGGGTCGAACCACCAGGAATTCTTGCATAAGACTCCAGTTTCCATAGTTATTTATTTTGGCGGGATGTCTCTGTTAATGTGACTTATTCCGAGCTAATGATCCAGAACCCCTGAACGATTCTTTAGTAATCTGATATAGGGAGAAAGATTAACAAATTCTCCCGGATTAAAACAACAACCAGGCTCTATAATTGGTCATCAGCTGCTAAAATGTTAACATCCTCAGCCAGGATTCTCCTGCACAAGAGATTTTTAATCTCAATGGGGTTTTCCTGGTGAAATAAAGGTTAAATAAATAAAAAATAAGATCAGAACTTGACACAGGTGAGACACTCTAATGATTTTCATTAATGATCAAGACATTAAATAAATAATATATATATAGTTTTACACTACTGTTTTGCTATTAATGATTTAAATTACCTAATTTTATAGAATATTTGCATAATCTTTTTGATGCCAATTTGCATGACGGTTTTAACACGTCTGTCTTGAAAATGAAGGAAATGAATGAATGAATGAATGAATGAATGCTGCAGTTAATGAACTGAAGAATTTCCTAATCAGATGCTCATCTTCTGGTGAGAGAAGCTGAATTCAGCTGTTTTTTTCACAACCTGTGATATTTGGATATATAATGTTAATGTTAATATATTATATTGTGATTTAAATCCATTTTTCAAACAGATTTCAGACTGAATAGATCTGATTGATCAGTTTCTTTAATTTAAATTAGTCACAAATTATTCTCTCACTCCCTCTCTCCATTTTTGTCACATTTAAGGTTTCAGATCTTCAGACAATTTTAATGTCAAGCGAAGATAAATTAATGAAAATAACAGGCAGTTTTGAGATGATGGGGAAAAAAAATCTGTTTCTCTCATTCCTATATAGTGAATTAACTGACTGCTGAGTTTAGTTTCCCTACTGACCTACAGTCATGGTTACTCTTTGAACCCATCTGACAGCATAAGAGACATCAACGAGCAACACATCCTGCCCCAGTTGAAAGAAATTCAAGAACAGACAAGAAAGAAATTCACTGGTCTCCATCTGGAAAGAGTTACAGGGACATTTGAGTGACCCGAAATGAGACTCTTTATCCACAAATGGAGAAAACGTTTCCAAGGATTTTTGATGAGCCAAAAGTGGAACTTTGTTTTGCAAGGTTTTTAATCATGTTACATCAGCATCCAGAAAAAATAACTGTTTCCGTTTTAAGCATGACTCATATGGACATTTCCCCCCCAAAAAGAGTTAAACTTGTGCAGTTGATGGGAAGCTGGTGATCCTTGGTTTCTGCTGAGAACAGGAATATTATTTTACATGCTTTGTGTGGGACTGCACTAAACTCAAATTATTCACTTCAATTAAGTCAATTAATCCTCACAACAAATGCCTTCAAATTAACTTTAAAAGATAAATGGGTCCAATTCACATCCATAAATATGCAGTCAAATAAATTTCATGCAACCCAACATGAGCAAATTAAATTTTATTTGCTACAATCCAATTCTGTCTCTGTTATTTTACAGTGCTGTAAACGTCAGTTTATAAAGCCATCTGATAAAGAGTTATCTATAAAAATAAGTCCATTTACTTACATAAAGAAGTCTGCAATCTATCCAGAGTTATTGTTTCTGTTCATCATGAGCCAGAAATATGAATCAGATCCAAATCCTCAGGCTGGAGGTGATGCATTCATTAGTTTGAGCTGCAGTTCATGTTCAGATTCGGTTATTTCTAAGTTATTGAGCTCTAAAAATCAGCAGAATATTTTGCTCCAGCAATAATTGCATGGATAAGATGGATTATCGGCAGCTGAGCGTAAACAAATGGAACCTGATGGAAGCAAACATTTCTCTAAATAAATACTCTGCTTCTTATTCATTTCATGCCTCCCAGCAGCAGGGTTCTCAGGTTTAATCTGCAGATTCTCATTACGGTTTTATTTCATAGTATAATGAAAGCTATACAGACACATTTCTTCCAGATCTTTGACATACCAGTGTGAAAAATTAATAAGAATATAAAATAAGTGCAGAATTGGATTATCTCGACAGTAGTGAAGCATTTTCAACAGTTAGCAGACAGCAAGGTGAGGCTCTGGATGCCTCATAGCAACAGTAAGTTCTAGATGGTGTGAGGTTTGTTTTTACAAATATTAGGGGTTAGGGACACGCTAATGAATGTGTGAGCGCCCCTCCCTTTCCTCTTTCTTCTCTTCCAAGAGATGGAGTCAGCAAATTTAGTATTTCAGGTGACCTATTATGCTTCCCTGAACATGTTAGAATAAGTTTATAGTCTCGACAAAACATGTTCAATCAATTTTTTGCACAAAATAGCAAAATAAGATTTTATTCTAGTCAGTTCTGCCTATTTTGGCCATGCCCCCACTAACTCAACGTCTACACTTGCACTTCAAAAAAGCTGCAAACAGATGCACAATTTTACAATCATACATCTTTAAAAAGCAGAAGCAGAGCCTCCTGCACATCCAACAAGAACGTAGCAAATGGTTTCTGGAACGTAAGTCAACAACAAAACACATTCAGCTGTAAAACCAGCTGACCAAATGTGCTGGAGCTCATCTCAGGTTCCTAGGTGATGGACTGGGCTCGGCTGGGGTTGCTAGGTAACGGTGCAGTTACCTAGGAAATGGTGTAGCACAGGGGTCCCCAAGCTACGGCCTGCGGGCCGGATCCGGCCTGCCTCCTCATTTGGTCCGGCCCCCTGAACAATACCAGAGAGCATTCAGTGTTTTTTTTCATATATATGTGGATTTTTCTTCAACCACCAGGGGGGCTCTTGAGCAGATATGAAACTTAGTTTCCCTCAATGGAATATATACTAGTCAGTACCAGTCACCGTTTCACTCACGGTTTTATTCCATTTGAATTCTGGGTAAAAATCTATCTACAAACGCGAATATGTCGTCGGCAATAATCCAACACCCCCCCTCGTCAACAAAAGTTTTCTAAGGTTTCTTTCTCGAAAAACTAAGACCGGCCCCCGACCAGGAAAGGGAACAGTCATGTGGCCCTCGCAGGACCCCTGGTGTAGCATAATAATTTTGACGTTTTCGAATTGGCTCTTTTTTTCAGATACCAAAAACTTGTTGCCAGAAAACAGCTGGGTGTTTTTTAAAGTGTTTTGCCTGTTTTTAGAAGCAGTAAAAGTCCAAATGGAAGTACAAGCATGTGCAAAATGTAGTATTTGCATCATATGTCCCCTTTTGTTCTCCGGTGATGAACATCCAGAGAAAGAAACGGGAAGAAGCGCTTGGGTTGTTTTGAGAAGCTGTAGAGATCTAAATGGAGGTTAAAAAATGTGTAAAATGTGAAGTTTGTAAAATAAGTCTCCTTTAAGGTCTTAATAAAATGCCTAAGTTTTATATTTACATGAGGTTTTATTCTGAAAAATGTCTAAATCTGACCAAATCTCATATTTTGACCTGAGAACATTCTGATTTTATAAATCTCTTCTACTTTAAATCAGAACCTGAATGTGGCATCAATTCCCATATTCTGAACGGATTCCAGGCTCCAAACAAACTCTGTTCAAATGCATCTAATCATGTTTGAATCAAGTCTTTATTGATTACCTGTGAAGGTTAAAAAAATTATTTGTAATAAAATAAGAAAAACATTTCAGGTAGTTTTTTCTTAACAACTTGGATATCACGGCGTATGTGTAAAAGATAAATGGTGATTGAACTAATTTAATCTTCTTTCGTCAATTATTTTTGAAGAACTCATCAGTCGATGTTTTTACTGAAATTCTTTGAAGCTTTGATGTTTTAATCTGGTTGCTTCAACTGTTTGAGGAATATTTGGTTGTTTTCTGTTTTTTAGGAAAACCAGCAGCTTCGGCAGAGGTTCTGGTTTCATGCTGATAAATTATCTGCTGACTGAATGTGAAATGTGCAAAAGTAACCTTATTTATGATGAAATGCAGTGTAAAGCTGCTGTAATTTTACTGTGGAGTACTTCACCCTGCTGGAGATCAGACTTCCTGTATTTCCTGAGCGGGAGATTCATCCTGAGAGGAAACAGTTTCTGGTTTTGGTTGTGATGAGCGCGGCTGCAGTAGCAGTGGTCTTTTTTCCCCCATCTGTTATTCTCCATAGTTGTTTCTTCATCTCTTTGACGCTGATGTTTTCTTCCTCCAGCTCTCTGCCAAAGAAACCTCCAGATGTGACCAAGTCCAGAAAAACCAAGACGGAGCATCTTCTCAAAGTAGATGATCATGATTTCACCATGAGGCCGGCGTTTGGAGGTAAGGGAGATGTGTTGGATGGTGTACTGGGACGCCTAGCGTTAAGAAGGTCATAGAAGATCATGTAAGAGGTTTGGTAGATTCATTGTCGGTGTGAAATATCAGATTAAGTGGACATTGTTGTCTCAAACTGAAGGTGAGACTTTAAAGAGAGACTATCAACCGACCAAACAGGCGGAGAAACAGAACAGATGGGTTAAAAAAAATCTGCACAAAACAAAAAACACAAGTTGCTGTTATCTGAAGAAAACGTTTAGAGCAAACTGTTGTCAAATCAAAACCACAAAGTGCAATTTTTTTTCAGGACCTTATGTATTATAGTAACACAACATAAAACATAATGTTAACCCTCTAGCGGTCTTAGCGTGACGGTCAGAAGGAGTGCAGGAAATGCCACGTCTTGGGGCAACAGTCTGTGGTTTTTGTCAAAATTCATGTATTCATCTGCTTGATGTGTGATGGCACAATGTAGACTCTCTGTTCAGGTTGTTTGAGTTGAATAATAGTTAAAAGTAATACAAATAAATAGCATTGAATATGTCATTATTATAACTAGATTCACAACCTCTGATTTGAGATCTATAAAAATAGTGAATAATTTGGAGTTCTGCTCCACGGAAACAATGGTGAATCTCTGAATACTGAACTGCGAATAAATAGCTTTAAAAAATCTGAATAGTTTTGTTTTGCAATGGCATTTATCCCTCCAGGAAAAATGCTTTGTAGAGCCACCTGTTACCTCATTTACATCTTAAAGTGATTTGGGGATAGTCTGGAGACTGCCAAAGAGATTTCAGTATTTTCTTCAATGGAAAAGAGATGAAGCTATAAGATTAGATGGACTTTTAATCATCTCATTGCAGCTCCGGCTGTGCACTTGGGGTCGTCATTCTGCTTGAAGATAAACCCTCATTTGTCATCCGCTGCCTCGTCCCTGCTTTGAGGTTCCAGACAGTCCAAATGAAAGTCTCGGTGTTCATGGGAGCAGCGCAGAGCGCAACTGATTCAGCACAGCAAGAACTGAGGCTGAACCTATCCGACTAAATCCCAGCTACGCCGAAGACCAAGCTGAATATATAACTCCTGCAGCTACAGTTATCAGGACATGTTTGACCGTAGGAGAGAATTTGGGTGCTGATCCAGTCAGGAGTTCTGGCTGGTAGGAAGAGAAAACAGACGTGTCAAGACTCTGAACGAGTCAGTGTTTTGAGCAGAGATACATTTATTCACCAAACTATATTGGGAGACGTCGACCCTATGGTTCTGACCCGGTTTGACCCTCTACTTAGATGCTATCGACTGCTCTCGGCAGGAAATCTCCGCGGTTCCTGATGGTTCTGACCCGAAATGACCCGTTCTCAGCCTCTCAGATTACCGTCTGCTGCTCCGACCTTTTCCCTGATGCTAATCCTCCATCTGCCTGTGCGGCTGCAGCTGATGTCAGTTTTTATGTTCGGCTCTGATGATCCGAATCACATCCAAGCTGGTCTGCAATCAAACGGCGACATTCCCGTCACTCACACAGAAACAAAGTAAATGTCTTATTTCCGGGTCGCAACAGGATTTTAAGCTCTTATTTCTGTCCAGTTCTGAGTAAAACTCCCAGTACGACAAGTAAATTATCCTGTAGAAAATAACTGTGGACTATTTCTATCCTAAATAAGTACAATTTAAACCAGATATTTGCATAAAATGTGCAAAAATATACATAGCATTTTTATTTCAGCCTTTTTCCTATCAGACCAAACTTTTCCTGTTTTGGGTCGGATTGCTAAAAGTCAAAATAACGAGACCGACCTTTCTTCAAAGTTGTGTAACTTTCTACTAATGGCAGAATTTTACATGCACCAAAGTTTTTATGCATTTAAATACTTTGATAAAGAATGAGTGATGATGCCATGGCTGTGTAAGTTTCATATTTTGAGTTTCAAATGTTACCTAGAACATTTGAATAAACTGTACAAACACCTGTTGATATATTTCAAGGCAAGACATAAAACACAGTTTTATTAACTTGAAGTAGAACATCTGTGCAGAACCAGTTGACCAAACGTCTTTGAACCCAGCTTGGGTTGCTAGGAGACGGGCGGAATTCCTCTGGTGTTGCTAGGTAACGGGCTGGGCTTCACCGGGGTTACTAGGTGAAAGGTAGGGCCTGCTGATCTGTGATGCTACAATTGAGAAGGTTTTAAAACAGCTCATTTTTCAGACACCAAAAAACAATGGGTGTTTTTTTTTTTAAGTGCTTTGCCTGTTTTTAGAAGCAGTAAAAACTCAAATGGAAGTACAAATACATGCAAATTGTCTTTAAGAGTTTGGCGCTGATGACCATCTTTAGAAAAAAAGACCATGCCAGTTTTCAAGTGTGTGCTTTAGAAGGGACCGGTGCACTTTACAAAGCAAATGAAGAAAGAACTTAACGCAGAAATATTGAATATTTCTGGGTTTGAACTAATTGGAAACTAATGGATCATCCAGATGGACAGCAATCCCAAACACACCACAGAATTTGTTACAAAGTAGCTTACAGACAACAAAATAAATATTTTGGAGCAAAATCTCAGCCCCACAGAAAAATTGTGGGGAGAGCTGAAAGTGGGTGTGAGAAAAGCAACCTTCAAATCTGACCCGGTTTCACGAGTTCTGGAGAAATGGGCCCGAGTTCTGGCAAACTGTCTGAGAAGCTTGTGGTAGGAAACTATTATTATTCATGTTATGGAGTAATTTACATTAATCTCACTTAATTCTTTTGGTTTAGTGATCACAACTTACATTTTTAAATGTTGAATTAACTTAAAAGTTACAAACTTTAAGTGCTGTGGTGGTGCAGCGGTAAAGCACAACCCAAAGCAACCAATGCAGGTTTGATCCCCGGCCTGATGACCTTTGCCTCGTCTTCCCCTTCTTTCGTTACCCACTTTCCTGTTGAACTACTCTCAAATAAAGGCTACCTGAGGCAAAACAAAAAAAAAACCTTGAAAAATATCTTTTATTACTTTACTTCTTTATTTGAAGTAAACTAAACGATTCCATTTTAAGTTGAACCATCTTAATAAATTACATTGGATAAACTTAATTTAATTACTTGTTACTAATTGAAGAAATTTAATTATTTTCCTTGTGCCAAATATTAAAGGAAATGTCTTTATATAAAAGTAAAAGCACACAAATACATAAAAATATATTTAAACAGCTCGATGAAAGGAAAAATAAAGAAATCTTAATTTGACTCCACACCTATTAAGCCTTCTGGTGCCTCAGAGACGACCAGCATGAAGTGGCTTTTAAATTGGGTCAGAACCTGTGGTGACCTGCAGGTATCAACAAACCAGAACCTGATGTAAGGCGGCCCGCGGGTCCTGTTTTCCCAGAACCTGTGATATGGTGGCCGCTTTGATGTTCCCACGTCTCCCTCCTCCTCCTGGTCTTTCCCCCCTCCCCTCGGTGGTGTTGTTGTTATCACCAGGAAAACAGACTCAGAGACTCTTTTCCAGCTGACAGTGTCACTAACCTTGATCCGTTCCTCCTTTTAACTCCAGTTTCAGACACTTTCAGAACGTCCCACTGGTTTTGTTCTGAGTGTGATCTGAAGATGCGTCACACACTCCGGTTTAATCTGCGCTTCTTTAGATTTTAAAGGGCTGAGTTGGATCTAAACATAGTTCATCAGCGGGGAACTTCAGAGGACTTGCTCAGAGTTTTCAACTAAGAAGTTGGCGCTTCTCGTCAGTCTGCAGAGAAATCAAAAGGGACTTGTTGGGTCTGCTCAGAAGAAAAACTTTGGACTCCGAGATACTCCCACATGTCGGACAAGCAAAGAGTGGCCACCGTTCTGAAGTTTGTGAACCTTGATGGCGAAGCGACCTACTCATCAGTGATACAGATACTTCAAAGCAGAAAAATTGTGGTCAGAGAGGAAATGGGCCGATGAATAACTCCATTAGAGTCCATCAGAGGACCCAAGCCTTCACACTGCGCCAAGAAATGGTTTTTACAGATCAGTCCTGCATTTCTGCCACTTTAAAAAAGTTCAAACCCAGCACATCACCAGAAAAGGTCTTCTTTTTGGTCAATTTGTTTGAGTCAGACTAAACGCCGAAGCTTTAATGGAAAGATGTGGGTGACAGAAGGAGACGTTACAAATTGTAGCCTGCTAACAGACTTATTATTTTATTATACTGAATTATTTTTGTTAATCTCTGAGTTGAACTCACCAGTCTACACACATCATATGGCTTTTCACATTGTAGTAACATGTCCCATTATGCAACCAAAGAGATAATCCTCATCATCTCTGCATGTAACTCAGGACTGTTGCACATGTACTATGTAGGTGGACACACAGACATATTTAACAAGCTCAGTCTGAGTCGCTGTTGGAGGGTGCATGTGGGGTGTATTACTGCTCTTAATCCTGGGTAAAATAACACATTAAGCTTGTTGTTAATCCAAGCTGAAAGGAACCAGATGAAAGCCCCTCAGCTACGTCTCCCCGTCTCTGTCCACTTCCCAACTCGTTTTCTGCTAAGTGACTGCAGAGTTTCGGATGTGTGCTGCTCAGTGTCGAGGATTTGCTGCAGGTCAGAGGTGGATTCATGTCTCCTATTAGTTTAATGGATCCATCTATCATCGTACGATATTTATCCATCATCCATCGGGTGCATGCATGCCCGTCGTCTATGAATTAATTCATTTCCATCCATCCATTATATATCCATCCATTGTTAAGTGTCTTTTAGTCATCTGCCGTATGTTCACTTATCATGGAGATGGCCTTTTATCATCTATCTGCAGGGCAGAGATGGAGGGAATCAAAGGCAGAAAACAAACTAAACAGAGTGAACAACCAATGAGGTGAGAACCAGAAGGTTGATTTACACCAGGTGTGATTTTCTATGGCCTCCGAATGCAATTTTAGAACAGCTGACAGTTACTTTATTAGAAGAAAATTATAAGAGACAAGAACAGTTAGACATAATAAAAAAGTTCACCTTTTACTAACTATTTTTATAGCTAGATTTGACCGTTACTCTGAGTTTAATGCACCCAAATCTGCTTTTCTTTCATTTATAAAGGAGGTGTTTTCAGAGAAAGAGTGACCCAAATCCTGTTTTTGTGCTGAGAATAGACTAAAATTCTGTATATTTTCTTTCATCCCAAATGTGTAACAAAGGATTTGCAAACTCCGTTTAATGAAGAAAACTTTCAAAACGCCTCTTTAGGGTTTGGCTCAACATTGACCATAAAAAAAAAAATCAGATTATTTTTGTTTTCTTAAAATATTGCATGTGAAGCCGGGATTAAGAGAGCACACAGAACTTCAAATAAAAGTGGTTCTTTATTCTCAAAAAGAACTATTTTCTCTGAGTTGCAAAAATGAAAAATATAAAGTTCAAGATATGGAGCAAAAATAGTCTTTCATTACATGAATTATCCGTATCATATTAGCCTAAAGCTCAAAACGAGCAAAGGCTTCACATGTTTAGTTTATCGTTGAGTAAAAGTATGTTGAAGTCGTTCTACTCCAGCTTTGTCTCTGTGTGACAGGCTCACCAAAGGCTGATTTAGCACTTTGATGACCAATGATGTCATATTATTGTCTAATAATCAGCGATTCCTCTGCTGCCTTGTTTTCCTTCCCCTAAATTTCTGGGTTTGAATCTAATAATCAGACATTAATGCCTGTACTTGCTTGCCTTGCTATTCATTGTTGGACTCTGGATTTTTTGTTCTGCTGCTGCAAGAAACTGTGCAGTCTGACACTTGTTAAATCTTAGATCATAAAATATGTCACTGTTAATATTTTATGAACTTGAGCTTGCACTGGGTGACACGAAGTGACATGTCCTGGTATTGTGTTTTCTTTCTGGTGTTGAAGAAAAGGTTTTTGGTGCAGTAGGATTATTCTGCAAAGTTTTACTCCTACTCTCCTATATTCTCATTCTTTTTGAGAATGAATTAAAGCAGCAGAGTTATTGTTTGTCTTGTATAAGCATCTTGATATTCAAGGTTGGAGGATGCATGTAAGAAATTTCCAGATATCAACTTTTTGTTTGATTTCACAGCATTTTATTAACTTGAAGCTGTAATATTTCAGAGCAAGAGAAGCTGAGAATGTTAAAGTAGTGAAACACAAATCATGTATTTAAAGCAGATAATTTCAAAACATATCCTATAAAATGGAAAATCCTCATGGAAAATGTCAAACTCCTGTCATAAGAGAGAAAATGATGACTCAAGGGGGTGTCAGGAGCAAATAAAGGTTGCTAATGTTTTCTGGTGACAGTTATTTGGAGAAATGTGAATATTGATGCCCGTGCTTATCAGAGCAACAATGCTTGTCCTCCTTTTCTCTTGACAAATCGCCAATGAACTCACATCGGAGTTGGAAACTCTTCTGAATTATGTGAAGCTCTGCACATAACTTCAACACTCTGAAACTCTCAGCTGCGTTCTCGTCGGCTTTGAGCTTCTTTACTTTCACGCGTTCCTTTCTTTTTTTTAACATACAGCTTTGGAAAAAATTAAGAGCTCACTGCACTGAAAACCTCCTGGTTATTCCACCAAATATTTCTGAACTCTTCCCGAGTGAAAATATTAGTATAGCTGTTTTGTTTTCTTTGCATTATTTGATGTCTGACCTGCATCTTTTTCGTTGCTTTGACCATTTTTCATTTTCTGCAACTATATTTTTGCTTGGAATTTTAGAGACATGTTGTCAATAGTTCGTAGAATAAAAGAACAAAGTTCATGTTACTCAGACATAAAACTTTAAAGAGTAAAATCAGAGAAACTGATCATTTTAAATGGTCTCTTAATGTTTTCCTGAGCTACATATCCAGATTTCAGACACGTGCATGACATCGCCAGCCAAATCGACAAGAAAACCTTGGAAAAATGTTGATATAAGTTCATTAATAGAGTCTGGATCTAATAGTTAGCGTTGGTCGTCTGGTGATATAGATAAGTTTTTATAGATCCTGCATCCCTTCCCTGGATGTAAGAGATTTTTGTTTATGCCACAAACACCTGAAGGGGATTTGAATCGATGCAAACTGTTTGCTCAGCTCAGTTTCCTGATGATACATTAACATACATCTCCTGCAGGAGTGACCAGCTGCTTCCTCCTTATCTGGGGAGCTGGAGGTCAGCCATGGCTCTGGCTGAGCTGCGGTTGTCCCACATCAGTAATCACATTCGCTGATGGAAAGGTGTTCACACTGTGTGTTTTTACAGAGAGAAGCAGGGGGAGGCTGTCTGCCGAGGAGACTGCTGAGAATGAATAATGAGCCGCTGTGTTTCACTTAAAAAAAGGTCCAGAAAGGAGGACAGCGTGACTATCGATGGCTGCAGTCATGTCGTTACGTAACGCTGCTATTCTGTCTAACCAGGCAGACTGAGATGAGCTCAGGAGGGAACTTCAGAAGAAATAAAAAGCTGTTAATCCTACAAGTTTGGATTAGAAGTTACTGGAATTAAGGGTTAAAATGGCCTCCATCGTGAGAGCCTACACCAACAATCGTTTGTTTTTCTGTTACGGTTCACTATTCCAAGAGGAAGAATTACTCCGGAGGTCGAATTATGTTTTGGAAAGTTGGAGGTTTCCTAAAACATAATGATATCTGCAGGTTCTTTACTCTTCTCTCTGAATGTATCTAATTAAATCAGTAACACACATGATGCTACGCAGCCTCTAGTTTTAAGGCAAAACTTTGAAAACAAAACCATTTCTTTAAAAACACTAAATCAAATGAGCAGGACACCCTGGGTGTTTCACTAAATGAAGCATTTCTTTTATAAAAAGAAAAACATAATTAACCACCACAAAGAGACACATTGTTCTTTTAAATTTACTCCAACTCTAACCGTTTCGGTCGTATGGACTTAGATGTGAATGAGAAGTTGTGACATGATCTAAAAATGATCTAAAACGTTTTATTCAAGCTTGAAAACTTTCCAATGTGTCAGAATTAAAACTAGTTTGGTCAAAATTCCTCCACAATGTTAAATTCACTGGGTGTTTTCTATTTACATTAAAAGTTATTTGGTGATCTAAAGCACTGAATTGTGACAGAAGAGGCAAATACTTATACTAAGGTCAGTCAACATGAATGTCTAAGAGAAAAAATTCAGCAGACATTTAAATAAACAACAAAACTCTTCAGCATTCAATAATCACAATAATCTTGACAGTATTATTGACTTAAAATTCAGTCAAAAAGGCAGACACAAAATGTATTCTGAAATAAACATTTGTAAAACACTGATTACGGTTAAAACCTTCAATATGAAGCGTGAAATCAGTGGTATAAGCAGGATTAATGTGAATATATGTTAATGTGCAAGTAAAAATAATCTACACAGCAAAAGGTGGCAGCAAACCTGTGGAGAGCAGAACCAAGTTAGTCGCAATCAGGGTTTAAAAAAGGCCTTGTGTGTCCCGTATCAGTAATCAGTGTTGTGTTTGAAAGGTAAATGTTCAGCCTAACCACCCGGGTCCTAAAGAGGTCGAAACAATTAACGTTATGGGGGAAATCATGCCTGGAATTGCTCCCTCATCTTCCCAAGTGGATATTAGCAGCTGTGTAAAAATTGGAGATATAATCAGCTGCTGATTACGGAGCTGGAGGCAGAAACCGGGGCATTTTTCTGCTGGTGACAGAATATCCAGTCGACTTTCGGCTCTGTGCTTCTGCAGAGATTTATCAGAGCTCTCATTTGAGCCTACGTGAGCATCTCCCTGTTATTTATTACAAATTTAATCAGAGTTGCACAGATTTCATTTGGTTAAGTTACTGTTGTTTTCATTCTTCACTACTTTCTCTACCTTAACTGTCTTCAGTCCCTTCTGTCTTTAATTATGATGCTAATATAATGATTAAAGCCGGAGAAACATTGTGATATTTTGCTTGGTTTAGCTAGATAAATGTGTTTCATGTTTTGCAGAAACCGTGATGCTATTTTTCTGCTTATCTGCGCTGCTGTTTTGGTCCTTAAGTGCAAAGTTTAACTATTTGTTTGGTGTCTAAATATTTGTAAACACATCCAGACTCCTGAGCATCATCCAGAACCTGCAGCTGGACCCCAGTCAGGATCGGAGTGACGTCATTCCCAGATCTGAGTTGTGACTCACGTCATGTGTGCTCTGCTCTGATCGATCCATTAAATGTGTTTTGCACGTCATTAAAGCTGTTTTTTAATATCAGAAGCATTCACCAGAATGAAGTTAAAATAATAAAATATCTGATTAACGTAAAGCTCTTATAATTTGAACAACTGTGAAACTGTGAACATGTCTAAATCTGTTTTTTTTAGTTGAAATTTAATAATGTAGTTTCTTGTTTTTGCTTTACCCGTTTCCCTCTCTAATCAATGGCTCCTGATTGTCAGGCACTTTAATAGGCACATTTTTTTAGCATCCCTTTTTGTATTCAGAACTGCATAAATCCTTGCATAAATTCAAAAAGCTGCCCTTCCTCAGAGATTTTTTGTCCTTTATAACACACTCATTTGTCCTATATTTGGTGACTCATTATCAAAGTAAAGAAACCAGTTTGAGATTGTTTGAGCTTTCTGACATCCTGCAGGAAGCAGTCACCAAAACTCTGTGATCATAAAGACAGAAATAGTCAGGAATATTCAGGGAGGTTTTGCTCAATTGAACAAGAATATATCTCTACACCATTTTACCACCACCGGTCTGAACTACTGATGCAGGCAAAATGGACGCGCTCGTTCATATGCTGCTGCCGTTGAAATCAAGAGCCATTGGACCACATAGCATTTTTCCAACCCCTTATTCTGCAATCTTGTCGAGCCTGTGAATTGTAGCCTCAGGTGTTCATGTCTGTCTGCAGTTTTTGTAACAAGTAGTTATCTAAGCTACTTTTTTTCTTTCATCAATTCGAACCAGCCTGCCTGAATTCTCCTCTGACCTCTGACATCAATAGCACATTTTTGGCCTCACACCTGCGGCTCTCTGGATATTCTCTCGTTTTTGATCATTCTCTATGAACCTGGGAGACGGTTGTTTGTTAAAATCCCAGAAGACCAGCAGTTTCTAAAATACTCAGAGCAAAGCGTTTGATAAAACTAATGATGCCGTGTTACATGTCCAGAAGCTGAACTTGAACGTCAGCAAACCGTGTTCACCACGTCCGAGTTACGGCTGTGAGATAGTTTGGTAAACTCTGTTTGATTGGGGAAAAAAATGCAATATTTGTTAAATTTTCAGGTTGTGTGGTTATTTTTCTCTTTGATAAAGTATGTTTGAATATTAATTGAATTGGTTTAACACTGCACTGTCAAGTGATCCAAACCTGTTCCCCTCCTTGCCTGTGGTGGCACTGTGACAAGAACTATTGACAGAAAACCTCAGAAGAAAACATGACTGCAACTTTCTCCTTTGCAAAATTTAAACAAAAATGGCGTAGTGTCAGAGTTTTGTGGTTGAAGGATTTCTCTTTTGTCTCCATTCTCCAGCCATTTCTCCAGCTACTGCTAGACTCCTGTGTTTGCTTTGGTTGTATTTACCCAGAATGCCCTGCAGTCATCTTTCTGCGTTTGCAGCGGTGTCTACTTGGCATTCACATATGAATTCGAACTGCACCAGAGTTCACTTCAACCAAACCAAGACCTAGGTTTTTAGGCAGACCAGAGTTTGCTTTTTTGGTCCAGATCAGAGTTTGGTTACGCATTCACACCTCCATAAACAAAACTAGAGTCCAATTAAAGTGAACCAAACAGGGTTGGTGTGAATTCACCCTTAGAATTTTTGCCCATCTGATCATCTTATCCCACTTTGTTTGTTGACTTTCTGTTCAGTACGTCACCCTCATGTGAACCTGCGTCTTTCTCCTGGTTCTACATTTAGATTCCCGTCTTGTCCTCACAGGCTGGCAGAATTTCACACCATCACAATGGCAAATCAACAGATTTACCCCATTTCAGATTTCCTAACCTCCAGCAAACCTACTCTGGCTTTTAAAACCTCATTTTGATCCCTTTCCTAACTGCAATAAGCAATAAAAATAGCTAACATTGGGACAGAAACATTGCAGCTGTGCTGTGAACAAAAATATTTCAACGTTTCTGTAATAAAAGTTAGATCTGTGTCTCATACCGATCATCTGACAGTTTATTCTCTACGCTCCGACCACCCTATCACAGACTCTCTGTTTTCCTGCTTTTAGTATTTATTCAGAAACACTCAGCGGAGCCATCAGTCACACTCTCTGTGGGAGCGCTGCCACTGAGCATTTTCTAATCTCTTAGTATTCATAAAAAGGTTAGAGGGCCATGAAAGCATCACTGAAATGCACAAATTCCCTCCTATTTTTATCTGCCGTTAGAGGCTCATTTTAGAAATGATGCGAGACAGCTGCAGCTCCAGCCTGAACTCTGTGAAGATTTAATTACATTATCGAGTCAAACTCTGAACATCAAATGAAACAATCATGCTGTCATTGATCACTCCAGTTCAGATTAAAACGGTTAACAGTGAGAGTAATGACTTGAGGGGACGAGCTAATAGCAGACAGAGGAGCTCTTCAGTGTGGCTGTAAAACACTTCAGCCTTGTCTTTCCCCTCCTGTTTGTGCAGCTGAAACAGTTTTTCTCGGTGATGGATGTCGACGGGTCTTTCTCATCCAGAAACAGTCTGCTTTGCAGAGACTGTCAGCTTCAGCCGGTGTGGCTGATCGCAGCTCTGCCAGGCGGCATGCCAGGCCCAGCGGCTGCAGATTTAAGCTGGAGGCGGTTCGTTCTGTTTACAGCTCAGATTAGCACCAATCTGTTCCACCATCCCACAGCTGTCACCCCGCAAACTCCAGAGCAGACAGAAAAATGAGACTGGGACCCAGAAAGTGGCGGTAGCGCCACATCCAGCATGTCTGAGCAAGATTTGCGTTCTGAAAGAACTTCAGCGCTAATCAGACTGAATGTTTCTCTTTGTTTGAAGGACTGCTGGCCTTTTTACACTCATTGTTTGTTTCGTAATCTATTGTTTCAGGTACATGAGGATTTCCGAAGCCTGCTGTGACTGATGCTCTGAGGCTTTCTAGATAAATGTTCTGGAAAGCTTGAGGAAGAGAACAAATCACCTAAAACGCATGTCTGCACTGATTACCCTGCATTTCTCCAGTGTTTTCTAACTGCAGAGTCTGTTATAAGAGGCACTATAAGACGTCTGAGGATCATCACAACTCTTAAATGTGTCCGACAATGTTTAGGAGGCGATTACCCCGCTTCTTGGCAAAAGCACCGTAATCGCCTCCTACAGTCAGCCGTGTAGTCTAAAAACATTCTCATCCAACTTCTCACAACATTGTTCTTGTTGGATTTAGACAGGAAGAAACACAGGAGTCGTCTTTCAGTGTTTTTCTGAGACCTGGTCTTAGTTGCAGCACCACAGAGCCAAATTCATTGGTACATTTTCGTTGTTTTGTTTATTTATTTGGGATATTTAAATTGTCTTCCACTTCCAATTTTAAATGTTCATCAGAATTTAAGGTTTATTGATCCTTGAGGATGTGTTCTGGTATTTTTATGCCATTATTACCATATTTTACTTGAAAATGGTCTCAAAACAACAATATTATCGTGTATTGCAAGAACTTCTGGAACAATTTACTGTTATAATGAGAGGCCTAGATGTGACCTTGACCTCTGACTTGTAAGGGGGAATTTTTCTGCCATAATTCGACAGCACACATTTTCAGCCTGAAAGCAGGATTTCATGTCTTTTGTTCTCAAAACTTTGAATGCTTGAACTCAAAACTTCTGCTGTCTTTCAAATATTCACTGTCCTTTCACAAACCTGTCTATTCACGCCAAAAAACCTGTCTCTGCTCTGCTGCTCTCGTCGTAGCGTCAAAGAACTTGACGACAAAAGCTAAAAAAGTTTAGTTCATTTAATTTAAATTGTCAGAAAATGCAGAATGTCTGAGAACTACTGGAGGTTTCTGTGCCTCCACCATCACTTTCAGCCTTACAGAAATGATGCCAACTAAACTAAACCCACTGTAATCTGGAGCACCAATCCATCAGCTCAAGTATTTTTCATTTATATTGTTGACATTGTGACCTTTTGCCCTCTGCAGGTCCTGCGATCCCTGTCGGTGTGGACGTTCAGGTGGAGAGCTTAGACAGCATCTCTGAAGTTGACATGGTATGAGTTGTTTTTGTTAGATATTATACAATAAATCACTTAATCACATGATAAATGAAAAGAAACTTAATAATTTTCATTTCCTTGATTTATCGTTTTTCTCTTTTTACCAAAAACTGAATGATTAAAGTCTTCAGTCTGGTGCTTTTGTCTCATCTATCCCTTTTTTTGAAAAATACTTTTGTATCTTCATGATTCATTTTATTTGTTGTTTCTGTTGTTTTCTTTACTTATTTTGTTTATTTCAAATGTCTTCCAGTTCCATTGATTAAATGTTCATTAGAATTTAAAGTTTATTGATAACTGAGAATGTGTTCTTGCATTATTATGCTACTATTGATATTAAATTGCTAGAAAATGGTCGCAAAACAACAATATTATCATTTATCGCAATAAGTTCTGGGACATTGTTGCTCACGTTTCAACCCACCCTGTGGTCCCACCAGGACTTCACCATGACGCTGTACCTCCGACACTACTGGAAGGACGAGCGCCTGTCGTTCTCCAGCAGCACAAACAAGAGCATGACCTTCGATGGCCGCTTGGTGAAGAAGATCTGGGTCCCGGACGTCTTCTTCGTCCACTCCAAGAGGTCCTTCATCCACGACACGACGACAGACAACATTATGCTGCGTGTGTTTCCGGACGGACATGTCCTCTACAGCTTAAGGTCAGTGACATCTCAGGGTTTTAATTTGGAGATCAGAAAGTGGATTTGTGGAGGAGTTTTGCTCAAAGTTTAGCTGCTCATAACTGGAAAGTAAATCAGATTACACAAATTTGACACAATGTTCACACAACAAACAACTTCTACCTTTGCTTGGTTAAGTTCTTCTGTAGTTGCTCCTGTTCATTTCTGCGCAACACTGTTTCTCCATTTCCTTTAATAGTTTCCTTCATCCGGGGGCATTTAAACATTTATTTTTCATTTAAACTGAAGATGTTTGTTTTGTGTCCATTCTTCAGTTTATTTTATTTCATTACCTCTTCATTCAGAGGTAAAAAAGTAAGGTAGATATTTCTATTAGATCTTTATTGTAAATATAAATGTTTCAATTTGCCTGCAGAAATAAAAAACCTGGGCATGGACACATATTTCCACGAAAGTCTGAGAAACATCACAATGGAAAAAAAATCATTTAAAACCTGTTCAGTTGTCCCTTTCCCTGAGTTTTTGGTTTTTGTTTGCGTTTGATCAGTTTCTAGTGGGTTGTTTACATTCTTCTAGTTTGACCATATTTGGTTAATTTGTCTGTTTATTGTTGTTTAGGTGTTGCCTTTCCTTTATGTTTCATCTCTTATTTATCTTTGTTTTGTTCCTCATACTAAAATGTATTTCTCTTAGTTCAGTATTTATTTTTCTTTTGGTTTTTGGTTTGTTTGAGCTTCTTTTGTGGTAAAAAGCTAACAGTTTCCTTTGTTCATTACCAGATTCTTGAAAGTTTCTTTTTATATCATTTAGCCATTTAACAGACTTCTTCACATCTGTAATCTCATTTTCTGCATACAATTTCTTCTTTGCATATTTGATTTCTTCTTGCAGTTTGTCAAAGCTATATGTAGTGTTTTGTAGTTTGAGTGTTTTAAATGAGTGGTACATAAACTTCTGGTTCATAAAGTAACAGTGGAAGAGACTTGTTTTAATTGTCATAACATTTCTAGCATAAATATGCTATATTTATTACTTTAAATGTATTTGCTTTGGTTTCAGATAACATTTCTAGACTCTTCTGTTGTTGATTTTGATTTTTGGTCCAGATTTAAGGTTTCCTGCACCAAACGTCAGTAACATATGGCTGGTTGGATCTACAACCTCAATACGCCTTCATGACTCACAGGACCCATCAAAATGAGGCTAATTTTCTGAGATTGCAGGAAATTAAGAAACTTTTTCCAATCTTAGAGCTTTCGTGATTCTTCTTTGCTTTTAGTCTGCACTGGAAATGTTTTTTCCTCCTTATTTCTGAGCTTTTCATGTGCACTCTCACTCCATCCACCACGTAAGCAAGGCATGCTGCCAGAATGAAAATAAATCTTTAAAATTTTCCTGCAGAAAATTTGCTGTATTTCTCCAAGAGACTGAACATGTTTTGGCTGGATGATATTTTTCATCTGATGTAGACGGGTAGAAACCACAGAGACCGCTGAAAAGAGTGAAGATTTTACTCATCTAACATTCAGATTTCATGTTTTTTTAAAAGAAGGTAAAATCAAGCTAAGCTGTTGATGTTCAGCAAGACTTTCCAGCTTCTTATTTAATCACATTTGAGATGTTCTGGGTCTCATCTTGAGCTGTTATCAGAAGATGTTTGTGCATGAGCTGTTTCTCATTCTCAACTTTCTAAAAAAAAATCATTAAATAATTGGCAGATGGAAGCGAAACAAAGCAGTGCTACATGATTAAAACCCACTTACTCTCTGGGAACTTGTTGCAGAAGCAAACTAACATTTCTCAGAGTTCATGGCGAGCAGAAGATTTCACTTTAATTTGATAACTTGCTGTAACTAACATCTGCTTCCTCTTTGGATCTCAGAGCAGCTGTGGGTGTTTTTAGTGCGACATGAACCAGGACTGCAGATTAATATTCAGATTTTAATGAATGAAATAATGCGGCAGATGTCACAACAAAACAGGTTGTATTTCTGTAGTTTAGAAAGTGTTATAAACGAGCTGCAACCCTGAAAAGTTTACTTGTTCCCTCTGAACGTCTGCAGCAAACAAAGCTTCTGTTTAATATTTCAGCAACATGAAACATCTGCAGACGAGGAGGCGAGTCACGTCGCGGCTCAGACGTGTTCGGAGTTATGGCTTCAGTTTCTCCTATCAGGTTTTAACAAGCTTTAACATTAACTCGCTCCAGCAGTGCACAGAATATGTCTGGTAACTTATATTATTAGACATATATGAAAATCATTAGAGAGGTTGTTTCTGATGGGTGAATGGTTTTATTAGACAAAGAAAACAATCCTCTGAGTGGAGGAGGGGAGCTGTTTGCTTAATCTTTGTTTTTAGGTTTTTGTTAAACTCGTTAATTTAAAGGCTGGAGAAAATTATGCTTATATTTATTCCACTTTATTATGAACACCTGTTGAAATGTTTAAAGACAGCCTATTATGCATCCTTGAAGAGGTTAGGATAGGTCTGTGGGTTATATAAAATGTGTTCATTTCATTTTTTGCACAAATTCAAGATAATATTTTAGTCTGATCAGTTCTGCTAATAGATGTTTTAGGGCTCTGTCACTTTAAATCCAAATAAGCTGCTGCTGGCCACGTCCACAACTGAGTGTTTACAATCGCATGTGAAAACGGCTGCAAAGACATGTGCAATTATACAATCGTACATGTTTGAAAAGCAGAAGTAGAGCCTCGTGCACAACCTACAAGAATGCAACAAGTGGTTTCTGGACTGTAAGTCAGCAACAAAACACTTGTTTTTTCCAGCAGCCATTGTACAGTGGTAAAACGAGCTCACCAAATGTGCTGGGTTGCTAGGTAACGGCATTACACTTTGAAGGTTTTAAATATGGTTTATTTTCCAGACACCAAAAATCATTAATTTGTAAACAAAAAAAACGTCTGGGTGTTAAATATTAAAATTACTTTAACAGAAATTGTAAATAAGCCAATCACATGGAAGCGACTCAAAACATTAAAAGATGACTTGCTAAAGTTGGACATAGAAACCTTTAATTGTTGAGCTGCTGTAGAAACTGTAGAGTGTTTCAGAAACAGCCAACCTGCCTAATTAGACCTCCACCGTCACCAGATATAAATCCAACAGGAAACCTTTGGGATGGAACAGCAGCTCCCCATGATGGATGTACAGCCAACAAATCTGCAGCCACTGTTTCTGTGTTGGCATGAACTGAAACCTCCGAGGCTGGTGTCAGACATCTCATTGAATCTTTGCCACAAAGAATGAAGGAAGTTATGAAGCAAAAGTTTGTAGCTGAAGATTTGGCTGGAGGGTGAAGATGATGTAGAGTTGGAAATGTTTCCCTCTGGGCTCGAATGAGTGATTTGCTCATAAACGTTGAAAGCCTTTAGTGGCAGCTTAGCTTATACAACAAGGCAAAGAAGTAAAAAAGAAACTATTTGTTGATCCAACATTTGATGTGAGTGATTCTGAACAGAATCAATTTTGTGTGAATAGATGCTCAAAGCTTTCTGTGTTAACATTGAGTACCTTGAAAGGCTTTTCTGAACACAAGTAAAACATTTCCAAGCTGCCTTGTTGAAGTTTTATTAGATTACAGAAAAACTAGAAAACTGTAAAAATATTAATACCCTGGAACCATTCCAGGTTTGTTCATCTTTCAGCCACAAGCTGTATTTTTATTAATGTGACAGACAAACACAAAGTTGTGCATTTGTGAATGGGATGCATGAGTTAACTTTCTTTTTTTTTTTTTAAACACAAAAACTGAAAAGTGTGGCATGTTTGTATCAATCCCCCATAAGTTAATACTTTGTAGCGACGCCTTTTGCTACAGCTGCTGGGATTCTGGTCTGAGTCTACAAATTTAGCACATAATTGTCTGAAATTTTCTGTTCTTTAAAAAAATATTCAGATAGTTTGGAAGGAACAGATTCTGTTTTATGTATGGACTTTGTCTAGGCCATGAGTTGGAAACCTTTACAATCCAAAGAGCCATTTTGTCCTCAGGTCAGGCAAATAAACAAAAAAAACTTTTTTAGGGTCACAACTGTCATATGACTGTTTTTTTAACATCTTATAAATGTAGGCAAATATCTAATTCAGGAAAGTTGCAATTTTTAAAGACCCACCATTTTAGCACTGTTTTTAGGATTTAAAATAAACATGAACATAATATTTTGCAAAAAGAGGATGGCTGTTTATGTATGTATTTATTTATTTTTTGCAGGATATAAATGGTGTAAAAAATAAATAAAAACACATAGATTCCAACCTATAACAAGAACAACAGATCTATAAGAATATCATTCGTTCTTTTAATGTAATTCTTTGTAGAAATTTAATGGAAATATTGCAGGAAAATAATTAAAAAAATGTAAAAATCCTGCTTTTGTTAATACATCTATATTTAAAATATAAGCTATTTTTAAAATGACTTAAAAATAGCTTATATTCATGGGCCTCTTGGCTGCTTCTCTGACTAAAGCCTTTAAGTTTTTAATTTATCTGCCATAATTTGTTTCTATTTTCATGTGTTGGATTGAACTCTGATGTTCAAAGATTGGAAAATTTCTTTTTAACCTAAAACTGCTATAAGCTTCTCCTCAGCTTCCTCCCTGTCTGCTCACTTTATGATTCTGTTTCTTCACCCATGTTCTCTAACATAAAGAAAGAGAAAAGAGAAAGTCAGGTTTATAGAGCGGAGGTGAAACCGAGTGGTAGTTTCGCCACAGGAAGTTAGGACTAAACATAAAACGAAAGGTCTACAAAGGTTTAGGCTTTCGGAGATATGGATGAGCACTGAGAAATATTTCTGTGTGAAATAGCGATAAAGGACATATTTGAGTGTCTGCAGTTTTAAAGGAAGAATGATTCAGAAAACCTGAGGTAATTAGTGTGCAGAAACGTCTTGAGGCAGCCCTGCAGGAGGAACCGTCTTCTCAGGCAGAGGATCCTCAGAGAAAAGGTCCAGAAATGAAACGTGAAGCTGCACTTCACAAATGAAATCACAGGATTCCAGACACAAACTCTTCCCAGATCCGTCCACTCCAGCACAAATCACCATGTTTAATAAAAGATTTCAGGGGAACGTAACCTCGTTCAAGTTGATCAGTTTAAGTCGAGTCCATAAAAAGTTATTTATGTAAAATGTTGAGGATTCTTGATTGCAAAGATGTTCCTCCATTTCTGCTCAAGCAAACCTGCAAACCGAAGAAAACATTTGAACATTTATACAACTGATTTCACTGGTGAAAAATAAAATGTGTTCTGACAACACCATGTTTCTTTAAAAGGCTAAGAAATACAAGCTTTTGTTTTTGTTAAGGCAGAAAAAATAAATATGAGAAAGACTCTTAAGATTAATTTAAGAATTTTGTTTACCGTGAAAAGTCTTAACCAAATATCTTATGATGTCAAAATGTCTTTGCTATTTAGATTAACTAAACAAAATGTATCAAGTTTATTTTAGGTTTGTAATACTTAAATTGCACAATGTAACTTGTAAACTAACATTAATATTTTGCTGTATTTAGCCCATCATAAAGACAGGCTAAATAAATATTTCAGTCATGTTTTCACCATGTTATCCATACATTTATAAATGTCAGAGTTCCAAGCTAATTCTTTAATTCACTAGCTAAATATTTAGTTTGCAAGCTAAATGTTTAACTTTCAAATTAACTAGTTAGCTGGCAATCTAAATAAGCTAGCAAGTGACATGTTTACTTTGGAATATAAATATTTACTGTCTAACTAAATGTTTAACTTGCAAACTAAATATGCAAACTAAATATCTAGTTTACAAACTAGTATTTAACTTTAGTTTGCATATATTTACAGGGTAAATATTTAGTTTTCAGCTAAATATTTAGTTTTTTAACTAAATATTTACTTTTTAACTAAATCTTTAGTTTGCAAACTAAATATATAGTTTACAAACTAGTGTTTAGTTTTAGTTTGCAAATGTTTAGCTTGTAAACTAAATATTTAGCTCTGAGCTAAATGTTTAAGTCTATACTGAATATTTCATTTTCAAACAAAATATTTATTTCCAAAGTAAATATTTTCCAAACAAAATATTTAGCTCTCTAACTAAATATTTAATTTAAAAGCTATATTTAGTTTGCACTTTGAATTGCTTACCTTCTCTTACCTTTGGAACTTTGACTTTTATAAATGTTCGAATAATGCCTTTGACAAACGTACACATTTTTTTTCTCTATTACAGGCTAAATAAATCTAAGTAATGATGTTATTTTTTAATGTGTAACTTTCTAAACTCGCACCCCATAATCACTTGTTTTTATATTCTTGCAGTTTTAATTTTTTTTTTTCCTTTTAGATTCAAGAAAACAACAATCTTCTGTTGTTTACAGTTTGGAGTTGTTCTGTTGACGGCCCTCCTGCATTTTTCTGCTGCACAGATCCACTTTAACAATTTACCGAGCGCATTAAACCTGCAGAAGTTTCCAAACACAATAACTAACAATAACGCTGCGCCCTGCGGACTGGCAGGAGAAAAGTGCCGGCATTCAGCATCGCAGTTGCCATCGTAACGGTTGCTATGGGAACGTATCCACAGGTTATCGACCTGTGAAGAACGAGGGAGAAATTTGACAGACGTCTGGGGAAAAATGCGAGGTGTGAAGGGGAAGCTCTGATGACGCTTCAGGCTCGGTTCCTCCGCTGCTCCGGTTCCGCTCAGAGCCTCCAGCTGCCCCGCTGCGTGTCGGGAAATCTGTCCCAGTTTTGTGCATCGGGTCCCGACAGGCAGCAGAAATCAGATGAGTTAAAGATCAATAAGTGGCAAAGCGATGAGCCGAGTGTGTTTACAGTCCGCGGTGGAAATGTGCTGAATATTAATTTAATCTAGTCAGGATTTAACTTCAGAGAAACGAACAGCAGGACTCCATCCGGAGGTCCGATAACTCTTACTCTGCTTGAATGTTGCTGCTGAGACTTTTATTAACTAAACGTGTTTCCAGCTGAGCGGGAACTGATGCATTTTGATCGACTGGGGAGATGAAATAATCTTCAAAAGTATCAAATTAACAAATAAAAACTAAATTTGTGTATCTTTGCTTCACATCGGTTCATTTGACATTTCATTTTAGTGTAGTCTATTGGGATCTTATGTGAAAGTCGTGTAAGATTGTAAGTTATATGTAGTTTTCAACATAAAAAACCTAAATAATAGATGTTTCTGTGCATCTTTATACTGTCCCCTTTATTTTGATACCTCTAAATATTCAATAGCAAGGCCTCAGAGATTATTTCCAGAACATTACTGAACAAACAGCATCAGCCAGAAACACATCTGACCAAAATTTAATTGAAAATCTGTGGCGAGACTTGAAATTTGTTGTTTACAGAAACTCTCCATCTGAGTTTGAGCTGCTTTACAAAAAAGACCTGATTGAGAAAAATGGATGCCTTTGTTTTGATACACCGGTGCAAAATAGTCCTAATTCAGTTGAACAAACAGACAACATCCAAAAAATATTTTGTAATCATAATAAACTATAACGGAACAGAATAGAAATGTCCTTTGTTGTCCCACAATGGGGAAATTTTTGTGCAACAGCAGCAAAGTGACAGGTAATAACAGCAAATAGGCTCACAAAAATATAAAATATAAAATAAAATCTAAAAACAGAATAAAATATAAAATGTTATAAAGTTGTAATTATATATATATATAAAAAAAACACTCCAGTACAGAAGAATGTGCAACTCAAGTGGTCAAATAGAAAATTTACTAAATGTTCATGTCTCTTTGAGCATTAAAAGAAAAATCAACTACAATTATTGACAATAAAAATACCGTAATGTAGTAGTATTGTGAGTGAAATTTGTGGTTATGACTTGACAAAATATTCTGGGAGGTCAAGAAATATAATTGTTTTTGTATATTCTGACGTTACCTTCTGCATATAAAGTTTCTTGGTGATTTTGGCTGAGTTTCTGCTGCTGTTTGTCTGTGCAGAGTGACGGTGACGGCGGCCTGCAACATGGACTTCAGTCGGTTTCCTCTGGACTCTCAGACCTGCTCGCTGGAGCTGGAGAGCTGTGAGTAAACGGGTTCGGTTCTGTCACTCTGAAGATGAAACATGACTGTAATTATCAGAACACAGCCAGAGAAAAATGGCCTTCATTTCAAAATCAACAACGCATTTAAGTGCTTTTCTGCTAAACTCGACGTGGAGCCAAAGCAACAAGGTCTTCTGATAAAAAGGTGAAAAAAGTGGAACCTTTGAATATTATTTAATTTGTTTCAATTTGCATTTCAGAGCAGTTTTCTTAGTTAAAAATAACAGAAATTAACACCACTTATTCCAACCCACTCACCCACAAATCATTCATAGCAATCAAAATCAGTCACTTTTGGCACAATAGAGGCTTGTTTTTGAATAATATCACTGCTTGAAGCATTTTTTATTGACTAATTTATTAAAGCAATAAATGATAAAGATAATAAGCACTTGTAGCTGAAATGATTGAGATGACAGAGAGTTGGAGGACGTTTGTTTGTGAAAAGAGAAACTATTTTCAATTCAACGCACAAGAGGAAGTGTAATTTATAAAGTGCTACTTTAAAAGTGCAGCTGGCAGCTTTTAGAAAAAAACTATTTTTACATGTTTGTTAAAATTGTTAGAATATCAAACAGGAAGTTTATGAAAAGATCAACCTCCTCTGTTTCCTCGCTGTGTCTGCAGAATTACAGTTCTCAGTCAAAAACAACCAATCAGAGCCAGGAAGAAAGCTTTAGCGCTGTCAATCATGCTTGTGTGTGCGCTGCTCACACACTCCTCCGCATAGCGCTTACTGTCCTTCAAGCTCAAGATTTCCAGTGTGCTGCAGGTGTGCTAATGGGGCAGAAAATAAGCTAATATTACAGGAATTTAAGCCTTTCAGACTGAACGGAGCGCCAGTAATCCAGACAAATTTGCAGTACCGTAACTCTGCTACACTTTGCGCCATCTGGAAAATTCCAACGGTTTCTGAAAAGGGGAGATGTTGTGCTTTCCAACAGATATTTAGTTATGGTAATTTCACCAATGTCTTAACAGGGAGTGAAATTAATCTAAAGGATACTCTTTTAATAGATGATAAATTGTGAAAGTAACTTGCTAGATATTGAAAGTTCCAGTTTTTATGGATAAATTGGAAATATATATTTTCTCACAGGACATTTAAAGAACTGTGTACAATTAAAATAAGCAAAAACTTTGAAACTTTGGTCATAGTGAGTTAAAAGTCCAAAACTGTTAAATTGAGGTTTACATACTTAAATAACATTTTTGCTTTGAATAAAATGTGAAAGCCAACAAAAATACAACCGGTGCTCCTGCATTAACAAATCCCTGCATGCCTCATGTTCATGAATGTTTTATTGTTTTAACCTGGCTGAATTTCATCCGTCCGCCGTTTAATATTTCGTGCTGCCTGGCCGCTTTTCAAATCTCGGGTACCTTCCTCTCGGAACGTCGCTGATTATGACTTCAGGGATCCATCGCCGGGTTTCCTCCAGCATAAGGGGATTTTGATCTGGGCCCATCACCCAACACCCACAAGTTTCAGCAGCAGAACTGGCATCGCTCTCATCACGGCGTACAGAAGAGCCGGATGAACCCGCGTTACTGTCTGCAGGCTTCCAATTAGGAGGAAATCTGTTTATAGTCATTTCTGCCTGCGTTTCAGAATGTCAGGAAAATGTGCCAAAACATTGTCATTGCACAATTCAGCAATGCTGTGTGAGTCAACAGCTTTGTTCGCTGAAGCTGTGCACCTTTCACCCTCATCGCACTCCAGAGGTGAACGTCTTCAGTAACGTGGAATAATATTTACAGATTTACGGTTTTTGCTTCTCAATCAGACTAACAGAATCTGAGCAAATTCATTTTTTCAGCAGATTTTATTTGTTAAACCAGTCCTACCTTAAGTAAAAAATAGAAGTAACTGCCCCCTCACCTTATTATGGTTGTGCAAACAGCTCAGTTAACAAGAGCTGGCACAGACATACGCATGTTTTTCTCACATTCTGAAGTTAAATCAGACCAAACTTTTCTTATTTTAGCTTCGTTGGAGTTACCAAAATTTTCTCTGTTTGCTGGATGCCAGAAAATTTAGTGTGGAAATTTTTTAGAGATGTTTTTTTGTAATTTTTCTGATGGTCAGTCTCAGGGATAAAAACTGTAGGACTAGAGTCGAACCTTCTGGGTTTCCTTCCTGACACATTTTTAGAGAACATTTCTCAGTTTGCTTCTCGGGAATCTAAAATTAATTAACTTAGTATTTTGTATTTTTTAATCCTGGTAAAATGAAGGTTAAATAGAAAAATAACTAATCCAGACAGTTAGTTAATCTTTACTTATATTTCTTTAGATTGGGGCAGGATGCATTACTTTTTGAGATATCTATAAAGTGATTTACCAGTTCTATTAATCTTGCAGTAATCGAATTTCAGTTTGACTCGTTAAACTGATCAAACACAAAACCTTACCAAGTATTTTAGTTCTAGTTTCTAGTGCAAATATCTTAGTGCACTTTGAAATAAGACAAAACTAACTTACAACTAACTTTTCAACAAGAGATAGAGGCTCATTTTAAGTAAATCATTCCTTAAAATTGATTTTAAAAATTACTAGCTCCATTGGCAAATTATTTAATTTGTTCTAAGTTAATTTATCTGGAAATAGAAGAAGTACTTTTTTTTTCATCAATATTAATTGTTTACTTAAAACAAGCTTCTTTATCTTGCCCAAAAGTTACTTTTGAGTTATTTCAAGAGTAATAAGATGTTTACACTAGAAATTAGACCAAAAATACTTGGTAAGATTTTTTGTTTTTGCAGTGAACTTATTATTAACAGTCAATTATTGATTTCCCAATCGGAGCATAATTTCTTCTGATCCGTTTCCTTTTTTTAACCTTATAGTAAATTAAATGATCATTTATAACATCACCTTTTGCATTTAATCAGGTTTTACTTGTCTGATATTAAAATGAGTTTAATGATTTAAAAAAAAGTAAAAACAATAATTTGTGACAGGGTAACTTTTTTCTCAGAGGAAAACAAATCCTGAGACACAGCTTTAATGCAAACCAACACAAAAACATTTTTGTTCTGCATGTCTGTTTGACAGGTAGGAGGCAAGAGATCATAAGAACAGATTTAAAGCAGAAAACAAAGAAAAAGACAAATTCAACTTAGAAAATCACAAGAACGAATATTTGACAAGAAGGAAAGACAGAGAGAAAGTAAATACTTTGAAGAATGATTACAGAGGAAAAAAGGGAAGTGACTGACTGGTTGTGGAGCAGCTTTAAGGAAACATTAGTAAACAATTACTCAGCTGAAATGGCTCAACACCAACGTATCTAAAGAAGCTTAACTAATTACAACAAGTCACTGACGTTGCAGTAATTCCTTCCCTGGAGCAACAATGTGCCAACCGGTTCCTTTTAGCAGAAGAAACTCGCAGCTAAACAATTTTCCAGCAGAAACTAATTTTCATAAATGTAGACAGCTTTTTGAAGATAGTGTCATTTCTCTCTGCTGGTTACTTTTTATTGTACCTTCCTTCAGATATTTGGAGGTTGTTGATGTCATAGTGTGTAATTGGACTTTAAGTTTAGTTTATTTTCTTTATTATTTAAGAGTCTTTACACATGGTATCTAGTAAACTCGGTTCGATTGGGGATGAAATCACATTTAGGACAACAGCCTTAGTACTCAGGCAACTAATATCACATCATTATAAATTAAAATATCTGATTTTTAAAAATATGAATGTGTATATTAAAACCATAAAGGAGAAAGGAACAAGGGAAACAACAATAAATAGATATTATTGGGTATAATAATATTATTACTAAAGCTTTATTTTTTGTGACTTTAAACTTGTTGGTAACACTTTATTTGAAGCGGTGTGCATAAGACTGACATGACACTGTCATAAACATGACATAACTCCTGTCATGAACATAAAGAAGTCTTTATGAATGTTTATGACAGTTGTCATAAAGTGTCATTCGGTAAATAATGACATAAATAATGACACTTTTAATGCAAAGTTGCTCTAAAAGTTGCATTAAAAGTCCATTAAAAGTGCCAACTTTGCATGATTTTGTAAATTATGATAATTTAATGCAAAGTTGCCATTTTTAAAGGACTTTCATTTCACCTTTTAAAGCAACTTTGCATTAAAAGCGTCATTATTTACCGAATGACACTTCATGACAACTGTCATAAACATTCAAAAAGACTTCTTTATGTTCATGACAGGTGTTATATCATGTTTATGACAGTGTCATGTCAGTCTTATGCACACCCCTTCAAATAAAGTGTTACCAACTTGTTTTATTTAAAATATATAACATAAAAAGGCTCTCTTAGTCAAGAGTTAAGGTTGCAGTTGCAGGAAGACAGTTAAATTTAATTGCCTAGCAAGTTTTCACCCATGCACAGATGGTAAAAACATAAACCACTTATTGTTTTGTTTTGGTTTCATAACTCTGAGTTGGTAAAAATATACGTCACTGAACATTTCACAAGACTGACAAGAGCAGGAATGGATACATTGGATTACATCTAAAATTTTCCCTTTAATCTTAGCTATACATTTTTACATGCTTTTGAACTTGAAATATATCTGGGGAAATAATGTTTGCACATTTCAGTTTTGTGCATTAACTCAGTTTTGTCATCATGAAACTAAAATCAAAGAGGAACCTTTGATCCCCCATCAGGGCGGATCTGTGGTGTTGCAAAGTCAAACCGAAGTGGATTTGCAGCTTTTCATGTCCTCTGATCTGAAATGATGAATTTAAAGAACTTTAAATGAGCTAGTATGAGGTAAAAATCTCCATCTTCGTCTGTCGGTGTTTTATTTCCAGCAGTTAGACTGATGCAGGCTACCAGAAGATGGAAGGTGCTTGGTACCTTCACACATGAAAACCAAACATGAGGCACAAACTTTCTGAGTTTCATGTCTTTATTTCTGAGACATCAAATGCTTTCCCAGCAGCCACTAGGGCCCGTTTCACTGAGGATCCCTCCACCCCACCCGTGTTCTCCCCTCCCCCCGTCTAAACTCTTTGCAGCTTCAAAACATCAACAGAAGTTGGAAAGCTGTAAAATTAGCAGAAACAGAGATAAAAGCCCAAATTCGCAGAGCGTCTGCAGCAGCTGGAGTTCAAAGCAGCTCACAGCAGGAGGCACACTCTCACACTCCTAATGAGTTCCAGAGCAGAGAAGAAGAAGATGGCTGCAGGAGCATGTTTATTACTAACAAACAAGCTTCAGAGAACATCACTGTCGCTGTGGTGAGCTGCTGGAGACCCATCAGCTCCCCTCTGCTGGACCTGCAGCATGCACAGGCCTGCAGGCTGCGCCGCTCAAGACTGAAGCTCTTCCTAACATCTCAGTGGGTCTCTAAGAGTCTGAACTGTGAGGATCTGACCACACGGAGCTCCTCTCATGTCTCCACGTCATGGTAGGCACAGTTTGAACCATCAGAGACATTCAACATCGGACGGCTGAAGTTACATCAGGCTCAGCAGGTGGCAGATGATTCACAACCAGCTTCATTAGCTCCTTTAATCTCTGGGTTTTTGCGGTTTTCAGTCCTAAAACACTTAAACTCGCTCAGTTTCTCCCTGTTTAACCAGATCTGCAAGAGGCAACTGATAAAAGCATGAGAAGATGCATAAGGATCCGTTTTAATCAAAACCTGAGGGATGGAAAATATCCAGAGCAGTACAATATCCTCTATTTTATCAGTTGCTTTCCCATCTGCTTAATTTCTACACTGGATTCAGGAACACCGGTTGCATTAAATGCATGCAAACTCAAACACTAGTAGAAGGAAGCAGTTTACATCTATTTTTGCATCAGGTCACATTTCAGCCACAAACACAGCAGGTGTATTGATGTAACCATAAGGAAATAACATAATAAAACACTAAAACATTATTTTTCATATATTTTATTAACCAGAGGATTCTGGGCTGACAAACAACAGACCAGAGGAATATGATTCAGAGCAACAATTCTAAAACCAAACGTTCTGCTGCTGATTGCAAAGGTGATGCAGACCCTTAACTGAGTCATCTGGAGATAAAAATCACTTCAAATAAGCATTATTCATAGTGTATCCAAATATAATGTAGTAACTTGAAAGAAAATAAGGTTAATATTAGCTGGAAGTGCGTCCATCTTACCCACAAATCAACACAATTTAGAAAATGATTAAGACTAGAAAAAAGGTTTGAGAAACAGCGGATGAACTCACCTTCTGATCTCTAACCTGTTTTTTGTAAAGCCTCCTCTGCAACCGCGTTTAACCACCAACTTTCAGCAAATATTTTAATCTTCAATCTATTTGATGCAAATGATTTTGGTCTTTGACAATATTTCACAGACAAACAGATGAAAATTCATGCTTGACCTGCCTGTTAGGGTCTTTCATGGGGCCTTTTTATAAATTCAGAATTCAAATGTTTTGGCTGTAGAGGAGTCAAGCAGACTCTGCTTCACTTCCAGCACTGAAATCAAGCTAATTATGAAAATAATATGGCTGCTTTGTAGTCCAGCCAGTCTTAGAAACAGTGAAGGTGAGAGAAGACCTAAAGCTCCCTGCAGGGGAAGAGCGAGCACCGGACATTATTTTGTCCACGAGAGAAACCAAGAAACATTTTTTTTCCAATAAATATTCATTTGATCAAGGCATGTTGGAGAAGCAAAGCATATAAAAGTTGCAGAACAGTAGCTCTCGAGGAATAGACATGGGTAGCCCTGACCAGCATGCTGTATAAATTATGTAGAAAAGCAGAATCTGATGCTTTTTATCTTGACTTTTTAAATTTCACTGTGTTAAGACTCTAATGACTCCACTTCTTTTTGTTATGAAAGATTTTTTAATTAATGAGGTTGTTTTGTGTTTATTATTTTGTGTTTTACCTGTTCAGCAAATTATCCTTCATGGACAATAAAGTCTAAAAACTGAACTGAGCTTCAGATTTGTTTGAGAGTTATAACGAGACTTTATCAGCCGTGTTTGTGATGGAAAGTCCTGCTCTTGTCTTTAATGGAAGAAAACTGAATTCTGATGCAAAGCAAGTGTGAATTATTCATAATTTGCTGACATGATCTGACATGTTTGCACCAGCATGTAATTAGTGCTGTTTGCTTTGTGAATCTGACGTAAAACGACGTCTCAGTGGGTTCAGGCCAGAACCACGGAGCAAAATCATCCCGAAACCAAAGTGGAGATGACATTTCAGGAGGAAAGCCACTGCAAAAACACAAAATCTTACCAAGTATTTCAGTCTAGTTTCTGGTTCAGATATCTTAATAATTTTGAAATAACAAAACAATCTTACAAGTAACTTTTCGGCAAGATATAGAGGCTTATTTTACGTAAATTATTGATAAAAAATTACTAGTTCCATTGGCAAATTATTTAACTTGTAGCAAGATTTTTTTGTTATGTTATAAGTTAATTTATCTGGCAATCGAAAAAGTACTTTTTCATCAATTATTTACTTAAAACAAGCTCCTGTATCTTGCTGAAAAGTTACATTTGAGTTGGTTTGTCTTATTTCAAGAGCAATAAGATATTAGTACTACAAACTCGACCAAACATACTTGGTAAAATTTTGTGTTTTTGCAGTGAATACACAGTTTATCCAAAGAACATGTAGCAGCTCTTGTTAGCAAAGAAAACTCACCATGCTTCAGGAATAAAAAGTCATAAATCATTGCTCCATTGTTTTACTCCTGCAGATTAACGCTGCCTGACGCGATAATTTTTTTTTTTTGTGATGTTTTCCAGACGCGTACACGGACGAGGACCTGATGCTGTACTGGAAGAGCGGCGATGAGTCTCTGAGCACCGACGACAGGATCTCGCTGTCCCAGTTCCTCATCCAGAAGTTTCACACCACGTCCCGTTTGGCCTTCTACAGCAGCACGGGTACGGATCTAATTATCGCCACGGCAACCCGGTCCTTTGAGGAATCAGATGAAAATGACTTTTATCACATTCTGCCTACATGTTTAATCCTGAAACTAGAACAGCCGGAGGTAATAATTTTTTACTGCCTGCTGTGAAAGGGGCTGAACTATAAAAATCTAGTTCAGAGAATATTTCTTAGCAGAAATGTTGCCTTTTCTGTTCTGGTTTTCCTTCCTGTTGGACCTGAGCGCTGTTGTTCTGTTAATTCTTGTTTTTCCCCCTGTTGGATCATGCTGTTTGCAGCATTACACCTTACTCCCGAGTCTTAGTTTAAAATTTCTGTTTGGTTTTCTGCCCAACAGCCTCTTTATTTATTAAAGTTGTTGTTTTAGCTTCACCTGTCTGCTTTTTTTTTTCATTCCAGTCTGACAAAAACCCACAACAGAGCAGGATCTGCAGTTCAGACTGTAAAGCAGATAAGAGAAATATGAATGAAAATGTTTGTTGCAGTTGAATAATCATGTTTTATTCCCAGGAGAAAACATTCCTCTACCCAACCTGCAGAATAAAAAAACTGCGGTTTAAGAACAAAGCGGATAAAATCTCGATTAAATTCACTTTTTGCACCTTCCTTGTTGGTCTGAGCTACTTCTACACCCAGATCTTTTTTTTGGCAGTAAGTTAGTGTTTTTTGGTGTCTGAAAAATGAGATATAAATGTTTAGTCACATTCAACAAAGTTGAGCTCCAGCACGTTTGATCTACTGCTTTTTTACTGCGGAACAATGGCTGCTGGAAAAGACAACTAGTTTTTTTTATTGACTTGCCATCCAGAAACCACTTTCTGAATTCTTGTTGGTTGTGCAGGAGGCTCCACTTCTACTTTTCAAAGATGTAGGGATGTATAATTGTGCATCTGTTTGCAGCCTTTTTATGGGAGTTTAAATGTTGATTTTGGAGGGCGTGGCCAGCAGCAGCTTATTTGGGTTTAAAGAGTCAGAAGACCCTCAAATAGGCAGAACTGAGCAGGCTAAAATTTCAATAACTATTAATGTTTTTTGCAATAAATGTAGTGAACAGGTTGTGGACAGTCCTGTTCAAGGAAGCAAAATAGGTCACCCTTTAATTGACCGTCTGATGGACCGTCTGATGGTCTGATTCAGGCACCATTGCAACAGGAAATGAAACACGTCTCAAATCACATCTGAACAACATAAACCGAGACAGCGGCGTTCATCTGACAAACACAGAAAGTTCTTCAGTCGGAGACGAAGATCAGGGCAGACAGGTTCTGAGAGGTTGTGATGAATATTTGATCATTTTGTGTCACGCTGATGATAAAACTTCTTCATCTTAAAGTAAAGCTTTTGACATCTTTGAAAACAAGCTCGGTGTGTTGTTAACACAGGTGTGAAAACAGGGAACAAATGGTCCGGTCTGACCTGTGACCCCTCGCTGTGTGTCTGCAGGCTGGTACAACCGGCTCTACATCAACTTCACGCTGCGGCGCCACATCTTCTTCTTCCTCCTCCAGACATATTTCCCCGCCACGCTGATGGTGATGCTGTCCTGGGTCTCGTTCTGGATCGACAGACGGGCTGTGCCGGCCCGAGTCTCGTTAGGTAAAAACACCTGACAGAACCGAGACGCCGACTGTTTGAAGAGTTTCTTGGGGAATTTTGTCCTGTTTTGGAAGACGCGGCTGTGGTTTGGTGGTCAGACTGAGAGGGTGTGTGTGTGTGTGTGCAGGTATCACCACGGTGCTGACCATGTCCACCATCATCACCGGGGTCAACGCCTCCATGCCGCGCGTGTCCTACATTAAAGCCGTGGACATCTACCTGTGGGTCAGCTTCGTCTTCGTGTTCCTCTCTGTGTTGGAGTACGCGGCTGTGAACTACCTGTCCACCGTCCAGGACCGCCGCGAGCGCAAGATGAGGGAGAGGGCGCGCTCTCAGGTGAGTTACACCTGTAACCTGAGAGGCGCTCTTTTAATAGATGGCACTTACTAGATATTGAAAATTCCAGTTGTTATGGAGAAGTGGGGGAAAATATTTACTCATAGGACATTTAGACCACTTTGTACAATTAAAAAAAGCAAAAATATCCTACCCGAGAATTGAAATGTAGGTATTAAAGGGTTTAAAATAATCTCCTAAATCTCATTGAAAGGTTAGTAGTAAGTAAGTTTTGTCTTATTTCAAATATTTTAAGATATTTGCACTAGAAACTAGATTAAAAATACTTTATGAAATGTTGTGTTTTTGCAGTAATATTTTATTCCTAATCAGTTCTTTCTTCTTCAAGGTCAATTTACCTACATTCAAGCTTCGGGTAAAGTTTAGCAATCAGTCAAGTTTATTTGTATAGCGCATTTCAGCAGGACGACGATTCAAGGTGCTTTACATAGAAAAAACAGAAAATTACGAAGTTATAAAGAAAGCGCCATATAGTAAACAACTGAACAAACATTGTCATAAACATCATAAACATCAAATATCATTGTTTTATTTATTATTATTCTAAAGCATTTCTGAACAGATGGGTTTGTACTTGCTCTGTATGGACTTGGAATTTTATTGCAATATTTTATGCTACTTTTGTGATAATAATAAAGATTAAAATAGGCAACTATATGGCTGCTACTGCATGGCAAAGCATTTATATTGCTACAACAAATATTGTTCTTGAAAAACATTCCCATTTACACTAAAAAACTTTGATTTATGTCACTAGGCTGCACACAGTAACTGTATATTGTTGAATTTACTGACATTTATTTATTTTCTCGTGACACAAACAGTGGATAAAATAACAAAAATAACAATTCCGGTCCTACTATTAGTTTTATTGTTTTTTTTTTTCAATAACTGAAAACTGTCTGACAACAATAAATCAAAATTCTGCAGTTTTAATGTGTATCCATGTTTGGTAGATTTTGTTGACAGTCGTCTTCATGATTTGTGATTGTTTCCCCTCCCAGTCGCTGCCCTGCACCTGCAGCATCTCCCAAACACGAACCATGACCATGCTGGACGGCACCTACAGCGAGGCGGACACCAACAGCCTGGCCGGCTACACCGAGGAGCCGATGGTTCCCGAGGACGAACCCGAGGAGAAGCAGAAAGTCCCGGAGAAGTCAGAGCACATGGTGGTGCACCTGTCCATGAGCACAGAGTCCGCCGGCATCAAGAAGAGGAAGAGCCTGCGCGCCCTCAACATCATCCAGAACACGCACGCCATCGATAAATACTCCCGGATGATTTTCCCCGGATCGTACATCTTCTTCAACCTCATCTACTGGTCGGTTTACTGCTGATTGACAGCCGGGGATCAGTGATGAACCTGAAGGAGATGAAGAGTTAATGTTGGGATCTTACATAGGAAGAACAGGGAGAACAGCAGAACCTGAGGTACTGAAACATCTCCAGAGTTCTGCTTCTGGGTTTAATTTCTTTCCAACAGCAGCTTGAATGTTCATAAATATTGTACAGTAAAAGGAAGGGAACACACAAACTGTGTCGGACGTTATCAGTTATGAATGTTTGGGTTCAGGGCAACGAAAATCTGCAACTGAAGAGAAAATTTACAGGAAAAAAGAACATCTCAGGTTTGAAAATTAACTGGTTTTGTTCAAATTCCAAGTTTTAATCCAACTGAATGTAAAAATGCTCAGATTTGGTTTATTGGCTTTTGTAGAATTCAGCTTTTGAGTTGCATGAACATGTTGAGCTCAACCTCAGGAAATTTTAAAGTCTCAGATGTGAAAGACGGCAGCAGGTACAGAGCACCTGGCGGAGGTTGTCACGGTAACGTGAGTTATTACTGACGGAGAGGATGGGGATGTTTTATTTCATTAGTCCTCCACAGACGATGGTGTTTATTACAGAAGATATTTAACAGAAAAACAAACACAGCTGAAATCATAACCCTGAAGAGTTTTTCACACGTCATTAAGGAATGGGAGACTTTCAGAGCTGAGGAGAAATAAACAGTCATAAATTTAATTGATTTCTGGGTAAATGATTTCATAGATTGCAAAGATTTGAAGCAATTATGACTTTTGCTGCTCCTGTAAGATCTTAATTCTGTGTTTTATAAGGCGAGTGGATCGTCGTTTGAGCCTCCATGGAGCCTGAACACAGATCAGATCACAGATCTGACGGCTGAGACGTCTGTCAGATCTGACCAAACACTTACTGTGTTTATTTACTGGACTAATTTATTCCACTAAACCTCAGTGTATTATAAAATAAAGTTTGTATTTGCGTAGATTACAGAACTGTTGAAACAAAGTGAGTGTTTTTAAAACTTATATTTGATCAAGAATGACTGATGGCGGCTCATTTAAAGAGTACAAACTGCTTCTTTATGAGAAGAAAAAACAACGTTGGATGAACTGCAGAGAGCAGACGACACATCTGTATGCATCTGTCTGACTCTGTACCTGTTTCTGCAGCTTCACATCAATCAACATCTGTCTGTAAAGGTTGTAGCAGTGTCAGATTTTACTTTGACTACACATCTGGCTACGTCTCTCCACGCCACGCCTCTCTGCAGTGGACGCACACTTTTCCGCAGCTCTACATCTAGCTGCACATCTGGACATCGGGATGCAGAGTCTGCACATCTGGTGTCTCTGACTACAATGTCACACCTGACTGCAGAGGCTGCACATCTGTCTGCAGCTTCACATCTGTCAGCTGGCAGGAGTGTCTTGCTGCTTTTCCACCAAACATCGCAGTCGATCAATTGGGGAGCTTTAAAACATGAATGTTTATCGTTTATCGTCACCACAGATGATGAAATGTTTTTGAATCGCTGAGATGTCGATGTGTCAGAGGAAACTGTTTCCTGAGATCCAATCCTGTTACAGAGACTTAGATCTCCAGGTGATGAAGAGTTTTGGTTTGATGCTCAGCTGTGTGTTTGAGTTTGTTGGTGAAATGTTTCTGCTGGTTAAATCTGACATAAAGAATGTTTCTGTGTTGGTTAAGATGTATTAAATATAACTGTAATAAATTGACTCTGCCTCTGATTCGGACGGATTTGAACCGACTTCACTGCTCTCACTCTTCCTCTAACAACTTAGTCTGAATCTGTTTCCACAGAGAAACCAGATAAAGTCATTTCATCAAACTCTGTCAGACATCAGACCTGTAAGGTGAATCAGGTCTAATCTGCAAAGTAATTTTAATACAAGAAAAAAAACTTAAGAAATACAAAAAGCTGTTTTGCAAAAATAGCTGACGACAATCCTAGATGGTGAGTTATTAGGATGGACAAAATACGATAGTTGTGCTGTATAATCCAAGAACTGATGGACATTTTCCTCAAGGAAAAGTACAGTTGTTTTCTGAAATGTTGTTTGCTTTATGTAAGACAAAATCGGACACAAAATTTGGCAAAAAGTTTCACATTTTGCTCCTCTGTTAATTTACAATATCTTAGTTACTGGAACCAAATCTGCTAAATATTTTCAGGCCATTTGCAGCACAGCACTTTGTTTTTTCACCACATTAGTTAGCTAGCACCCCTCCCGACCCCACTGAGGGACAAGGGTGTTCAGAAAATGGATGGATGGATAGTTAGCTAGCTGGCTAACTGCATATTTTACTGAAAAGTTATTTTGTTAAAGTATCTCATATCACTCATTAAACCACATTATGTAGATACTTTATTCTCTTAATTGTGATGGTTTTCCACATTAATGAAAACTGTCACACCATTAAAAGTCATTTTTAACAGAGAAATTTGAGATTAAAGGAAAATGTTTTACACCTGGTTTAAGGTTGTTACTTTCAAAAGGTATTTCTAATCTTATCTCTTATCTTAGCTCATCTTATCAAATGAGCCTGATCACTTCAAACTATCTGCATAACAAATTGCACAACTGCATGGACTGCAATCATTGCTGGTTAATTATTGAAGGATCATGCTTTCAGATTCTGGTTGACAACAGTTGGCTAGTGCAGCTCAAAAACAATTTACTAGGTGGTAAAATGGTAGTAATTCAGAAACTAATCTAAATTATTTCAGTGACCAAACAGCAGACATTAACCAGAAAAATATTTTTAATTAAATCTTTTTGTTTAGAATGATTTTTTTAATTACACATAACACTTTTTAATTATTTGCTCATTTTACAGCAATTTCACTAATGTGAAAAAATATTGCATGTTTTCCTAATAAGGTGGAGACCTAATGCAATATAATAGAAACTGTAAACATAAAAAAGTAAACACAACGGGAGAGGGAGATACATAAATGATTAAATAAAATTTTAAATTCCTCGTTAATTGATTTTTGTAACTATTAAAAACTGTATTTACTGGATATAAACATATAGCTGATTAATCTTTGAGTAATAAAACAATCAAAATCATTGTTTTGTTTCACATCATGATGCATTTGAAATCCTCGGATTCCTCTGTCAATATGTGAATTTGACTTATTTTATTCTTTTATTATTGGAACAGCAATATAAATCTATGTTTCTACATTTTGTTTCAGACTTTTAAACAATACGCTTTTCAACCATCTTTTATTCTGCGGTGAAAAATCCTGTAATATCCCTAATTTCCGAGCGGTCAGTGAACGCAGCGCAGAGCTCCACTTCCTGTCAGCAGGAAGTTTCCCGTCCTCGCCGACCCGGACTGTTTTGATAACTCTCTGCAGCCACCGGACAGAGAACCGCTCGGAGCCGGAAGCTGTGAGTGCTTGTGTTTTGTTTGGACCTGTTGTCTCTCTGTTTGCTTATTGTTTGTTGACCGAACACAGACAGAGTTCGGGCTGCCGCAGCAGCAGCTGTTCGGTGTGTTCCGGGTCGCTCCGTTTCCTGTCAGAGTCTCCGTTATACCTGATCAGCTGAGATCAGAGCTCACCTGTCCGTCAGGCTCAAGTGGATTAACGTCAAAACACACCTGACGTCACAGAGCTGCGTCACTCTAACGGGTCGCCACCAAACTATGGTTTCTTGTTGGGCTTCCGGTTCTGGCTGCAGACTGATGAAGGTCAGGATGGCTCTGATCCGCTTCCTGTAGAGTTTCCTGTTTCCTCTGATCTTCTGACAGCTGCTGTGAGTCAGTTCGGACCTTTGGTAACAGAACCTGATGTATCTGCCTGATCCAACTGGACATCAGATTATTCAAACAGATTAATTTTTTTAAGTGAGTTATTATCAGTTATATACAAATAAGGGTTAGGATAATTGGGGATTTTTTTTTCTAATGTTAATCTCAGTTCAGAATTTTGAGAGGTCATAGTTCAGCAGATTAACTTCTGAATTCTAACATAAAAGTCAGAATTGTAAAATTAAAGTCGATACTCTGAGATTAAAGCCAGAATTTTGAGATTAAAGTTTATATTAGATATATATTTGAACTGAGATCAGTGGCAAGATATCAGAGATTAAAATGCGAATTGTCAGGTAAAAAAAGATATTCAGAGATTAAAGTTTGAATTTTGAGATTAAAGGCAAGATATCAGATTAAAATCAGAATTGTCAGGTTAAAGTAGAAATTCTGAGAATAAAGGCAAGATTTCTGAGATTAAAGTTGATATTTTGAGATTGAAGTTGATTTTCAGAGATTAAAGTCAGAATTCTGAGATTAAAGGCACATTTTCTAAGATTAAAATTGTAATTCTCAAGTTGAAGGAGAAATTTGGAAAAAAAGGCAGAATTCTGGGATTGAAAGCAAGATTTCTTAGAATATATGATATACATAACGTTTTATTTGTACAGGAGGAAACTTGTGCTCATATTTAGGTTTTAAAGCTTTTTAATTAAGGTGAAGATTAAAACATTTTCTTTCATTCGTTTGAATTAAAGTGTCTGACAGATTTGAATTTTAAAGTACGGTGGCTCTGGAAGGACAAACGTCTCTCAATGTGCATTTGATGGATTTACATGTATTTTTCATTATTTAGAAATGTCTGAAAACTAAAACAGACGTTGAGAGGAAATTTTCAGGTTGTTTTTGTTAGTTTAAAACACATTTCTATCCTGTGATGTTTAACTGTGAGGCAACAACAATAAAAAATTCCAGTCGAGTTCAGAAAGATCCAAACTGAGAGCTCTGGTTGTGTTTTTTTTAGAGCTACAGAACATAAAGTTAAAGCTGGAGTGAAATGGATAAACCATCTGAACCAGATTTAAGTTTATTACTCAGAATTTCTGCAGTCGTGGTGTGGAAGAACCATGAGGAATGCTGCTGTGGTTGAAGTGAGTCATTCAGGAAAACCGCTCTCACTCTGCTGCCTCTCAAAGGAGAAGTCGTTTCATTGGCTCCTCCCAGCTTCGTGTTTCGCTGCAGCTTAACTTTTAACGTTCCAGCTGCAGCTCCTGAGGGAACAACGAGTTCCTCCACAGACCTGACAGCCACACAGAGTATTCCTGGGATTTTTGTTTTCCTGCCTCAACAAACTGCAGGAGAATTAATGACGTTTTTACTGGAAAACAACCAAGAAGAAGAAGAATGCAGACCTCTGACTCACAACCTGAAGGTTACACCTTGATGCTTTCACTGGGCAGGGAATTAAACCCGAGACACGGAGCAGCTTCATGTTCCTGCTGGTTCTGATTTATTCCTCTTTCTGCAGGCTCTGGTCCGGCCATGACCCAGCAGGAGCAGCAGGAGTTCACCGCCCGCCTGCAGGAGGCCGATGCTTGGATGAAGGGCATCGAGGAGCAGCTGAAGGCTAACGACAACACGGCGGGACCGCGAGATGCCCTGGAGGCCCGACTCAGGGAAACCGAGGTGTGTCGGGTTTTCTTTGATGGGGTTAAGTTGTCTGAATGTAGGATTTAGTCGGATATGTGGCAGGATTTTTATAAAATCCCCAACCTGCTGTGCACATTTTGCACGTTTTTGTCCTGCCATTTGGTTCTCAACTGCTTCCAAAACAGCCTAGGTGCTGTTAAAAAAAAAAAAGTTGATGTTTTGTGGTGACTGGAAGATGAGCCATTTCAAAAACCTTTGGAATGTAATGTCACAAATCAGCAGGCACTGCCCTCACTTAGCATGCCGAGCTCTCAGGTGAGTAGTACCTGCTCTAGCACCAGTTCTGCCTGTTCTCAGATTGGTTATCTGCTCTCAGGTGGGCTGCAGCTGCTCTCTAGTCAGCTTTATCTGTTCATAAAAGAGGACCAGTTATTAAAAAAAATCACATTTTTGAACTTATATTTGTTATTAACTTATAACAAATAAGTTAATGTTTTTGGTGTCTGGAAAATGAGCTATTTCAAAAGCCTCCAGATTGTTCAGTCGCAGTCGACAGGCACTACAGCCACACAGAGTATTCCTGGGATTTTTGTTTTCCTGCCTCAACAAACTGCAGGAGAATTAATGACGTTTTTACTGGAAAACAACCAAGAAGAAGAAGAATGCAGACCTCTGACTCACAACCTGAAGGTGACACCTTGATGTTTTCACTAGGCAGGGAATTAAACCCGAGACATGGAACAGCTTCATGTTCCTGCTGGTTCTGGAACATGAAGCTGTTCATGTTCCAGAACCTACGATGAGCTCCAGCAAGTTTGGTCAGCTGGTTATACTGCTTTACAATGGCTGCTGGCAAAGACAAGTGTTTTGATGATGACTTACCATCCAGAAACCACTTGCTGCACTCTTGTTGGTTGTGCAGGAGGCCCCACTAAAGCTTTTTAAAGATGTATGGTTGTATAATTGCTAACATGTTTGCAGCCATTTTCACATGCAAGTGCAAACGGCGAGTTTTTAGGAGCGTGGCCTGCAGCAGCTCATTTGCATTTGAAGGTACAGACCCTAAATAAGCTCATTTTGAAAGGAGAACAAAATAGGCAGAACTGAGCAGACTAAAATTTCATGATTTTGTGCAAAAATAGTGCCTGCAAACTTGTTGTAACTTGTTGAAGGAAGCACAATGGGTCACCTTCAAAGGGAGCAGAGATGCAGTTTGATCTGCTTTAACTGAGGATCTCATCTATGTTTAAATCTGTATTCTTAAAGCAGCCGTAGAAACAATCTGACAGCAGGTTGCATGAATGCATGCAGTTTTATGAGCCGCTCCCTGCTGTGGGCGTTGTCCGAACTGGAGTCAGACTCATTAATTGCATTGCTGCTCCTGCAGAGCTTAAGCTTCCTTCCCATGATGAGCTGCTGCTGCAGGCGGTGAATAACCAGCATAGAGATCTGCTCCTGCAGCTGATGGCAACATCAGTCATCGAGTCGCTGCGCCTCCTGTTTTCACTTTAAGGCCTCGCCCTCATGAAAACTGCAGTCAGTCAGCTGTTCTGCAGAAGCAGGCGACAGAACCAGTTTAAAATTCTTTAGGATTTCTGTTTTGATTCTGTTGAAGCTGCTAAATCTGAGTACATGTTTTTAATTTAGACATGTTTTTGTTGTTTCTGAGGAGACCACGTTGTTTTTCTTGTGTTTTTTCCTAAAAGCTATTATGACAAAGAGTTCCTGTTTCTCTATGTTCATCCGACTCACACGGGGATAAAACCTGCTCACTCTGAACCTGCTGCTGCAGAAAGGCTTCCTTTTCTTTACCTTTTAAAGTGATCTTGATAAATAATTTAAATAAGTCTCCAGGCTTCTTGAAGATCTGTCAACATTTTCCTTTAGGCTCTGGCTGCTGTTGCACTGAGTTTCAGTCGTTGCATAAAGTAACGAATCTGAGGAAACGCATAGAGGACAAGAATGAATGGTGAAGGCAAATCTCTGCAGTATGTTGTTTAAGTTTATGTTCTGTTGTGCTGTGATCCATTTTCATCTCAGTTTTATTTGGTAGAATCATCAGTTTAATGCCTGATCTTTATTTTACTGTTGTGCTACAAATATCCTCACATGTAGTTGCATGCCTGAATGTCGTCATGCATCATCACTGGGATTCACTGTATAACATGGTAGGAAGGTTTGCTGGATGATAAATTGACCCAGAAATGAATAATTAATGATAAATGAGAATATTGTTGTTTTGAGATTATTTTCAAGTAATATAATGATGACATGATGATGCAAGTACAACCTCTCAAAGATCAATAAACAGTTTTTTTTCCTAACGAGCAATTAACATTGTAACTGCAAGACATTTTAAATATATAAAATAAATAAACAAAACTAGTGTTAAAGCAAATAAAATGGATACTGAAGTCTGTGTAGACAAAACTGCTCTTCAAAGAAAGGTTTAGTTAAGAGTGATGCACCAGACTTTTGTCATCAAGTCTCTTTGGTAGAAAGAAAGAAACAAACATGCAAATGGAAATGATGAAGATCATTTATCACTAAATGATTAATCATTGCATTAATCATTGCAATGCAATAAGCAATTAATTAATGCTTATTGCAATTAATTAATGCAATAAGCATGGATTAATTGCTTATTGCGACAGATTTAGAGGTTCACATCCAGGATCCATATGAGCTGAACTTGTTAATCTGATCTCAGTAGAAAATATTTTTTAATCTTAATCAGCTTTAAAGATTTAGAAAAATCTGATTTGTATAGTTTTTTCAGGAGAGAATAAACCTGAACATCTGAACAAAGTAATAGGAACATGAAAACAAGAAGGAGGTGTTGTTGTTATGTTCTTTGTGGTTGGTTTTGTGTGATAATTGAAGAACTTCCTGTTCCTAGAGATAGCAGTCTGTCTATCCAAAGGTGTTTGGATTTTAAAAGTTCTTCACGTGTGATTTTGTAGAAAATCCACAATTCGTCTCACAATGGTCGGATGATAGTGGATCAGGCGCTGATGGCTGCAGAGAAGCTTCTGCAGAGCGGCGATGAAGAGCTGAGGAACAGCACCAATGTAAAGCTGAAGGAGCTGAAGAACCAGTGGGACGAGACCAGCACCTACATCGTCCACTGTCACAGGTAACCTTCAGTGTGTTGGAGGTAAACTTTGTTGCATTTTAGTTGCAGCAAAATCTATAATGATATGTTTATTTGCCTTCTGTTTGGTGTTTAACTCTGCATTTCAATGATTGTTTACTTAAAAGCTCTTCTAGGGACGAGCAGTGCATCTTAGTTACGGCTCTAAATGCTAAACCAACATGTTAATTGCTTATACTTGTCCCTAATGCTTTATTATTATTATATTATTTATCCTTCCTCTACCATATCAACAAAAAACACTCTCCAGGCTATGAATACCTAACGAACTGCAATTAATTCCCCCCTTCTCTTTAACATTTGGTTATGTTTCTATGCATGTGTAATCCTTCAATGTTCATCTCAGTTCCAGTAGGTTTACTTCATGGCAGACACAGGCTCAAAAGAGGAAATCAAGTCTAGCAGCTTCTGCCATTAAATTAAATATAATGAATAACCCTAAACAAGCAATGGCTCCCAATGAGCAGCTGGCAGCAATAAACATAGCAGCGATAAACAATGGACAAAATTAATAACAACAGTTAAAACACAGCAAAATCACTCATGAAACTCCGTATATGATTAAATTTGTCTAAAATATTTGTTAGAATATATTTGTAAAGAAAACACAGAGCTAAAGCTAATACATACCACAGTTACCAACAGAAACGGAACTGAAAACACCAATACATGTCTGGAGAAACAACTTACTGACTAAACAAAACAAATTCAAAGAATAAACAATTTTGACTAACTTCACATCCATAATATTGTTAAAATACAACCCTGTTACACATGTTCACTTACTTTTAATTCCTACATGTGATTTGTGCACAGTTTTAGAAAATCTTGAGGTGTATGCCTAGTTTTACATGTTGACTTTATGATGAGGATATAGTCATAATATATAACCTTCAGTGTGTTGGAGGAAACCTCTTTTAGCATTAAAAACTCAGCTAATAGAATATTAATCTTTTAGTTCCTCAGTTTTAGAGGAACTGTCAGACAAAGTCCTGAGTGAGACATTAATGAAAATAAACATAAAAGAGGAAGGATCACTGAACTCAGCGTTAGCAGAAACATTTAATGCCAGGATTGTTTTCAGATGAATCAAAACGCCTGACAGAGAAACAATCACCTGTCAGGTGGAATCCATTGACCAATCAGAGAGAAAACTGCATATTCACGATCCTCTCTGATGAAGAGGTCACACTCTGACATAAAAACTGGAACTTAAAAAAAAGTCAGAGATGAAAACATGCATTAATTTATATGACTTATTTTTTTGTCGTAGTTTGCTTGTGGAATAATTTTTCACAGTTGATGTTTGTCTGCAGAAGTTTTCGTGAATTGTCTTACAAAATAATTTTCCAGTAAATAGGACCATTGATTCCTGCTTGTTTTCCTGTAAAATAAAAGAACCGGGTTTATTTTCTCGCTCTGGGAATAAAGGAACAATTTAGAAAGGAGGAAAATGCCAGGAAAACATCATGAGAGGTTGATATCTGCACGGCAGGAAGCATAAATATCTCAGAGGGCTTCGCATGTGAGACAGACAGATAACAAAGAGAGGCGGCCGCTAAAGAGCCGGTAATGTCATGTTGTCAGCATGCAGTCCTGCTAAATGCCAAATCACCTGAGATGATTTCCAAAATGTCACTTTAACATTTGAGTTAAACAAGGAACTGCATGAGTAACATCTGAATTAAATGGTTTTTCAAATCATAAATGGAAACTAATCTGATCCCAGCTGAGAACAGAGAGGATATGAGATTTCTGACTCTGATACGAGGTTCTGGTTATTTTACAGAGTGGAAGTTTAAATGACGTGAAGTAGAGCCGAAGTGACTAATCTGATGAATCGATTATTGAAATGATGGGTAGCTAATTTAGTAATAAATTACTTGTGAACTGGAGTAAACAGACTTGGCACTCAGAACAATATCAGAGCATTAATAAAGTCAAAACTGTACAAAGATATACACATTTTGCCTTTAATATGAATAAAAAAAGTACAAAAAACCCCATAAGTCTTCAAGTGGAAGTTTTAGCTTTAATATTCTGTAAAAACAAAAAAAACACCTTTTGCTATCTAATTAGTAATCTGACAATCCCCAAAATAATAATCACCAGATTGTTCACTTTTAAATACCTCTATTTAAAAGTTAATTGGGAAATAAACTTTTAAAAAACTGTTTATTTTTTTATAATATAAACTAGTTTTTACTTTG
>NW_015113084.1:29280-54922 GCF_001443285.1 Poecilia latipinna | reverse complement strand
ATTTTATATAAAATTTATCTTATTTATTGAAATAAATTAAGAAAACCTGTTTTCTTAAATTGTTTTTTGAATATTTAATGCATTTCTAAAATAAAGGCTAACATAGTTAAATAAAAATCTTCAGATTTATTTATCAGAATAATTGATTAGTAAAATAATATCTAGTTGCAGCTGTAAAGTAAAGTTTAGCCCCGTCTCTCTCTGTGCAGCCGGATCGAGTGGGTGTGGCTCCACTGGAGCGAGTACCTGAAGGCGTACGAGGAGTTTGAGCTGTGGCTGACGAAGCAGCGCCGCAGCCTGGACCTGGACGTGGAGCTGCAGATGGGCCTGAAGGAGAAGCTGTGGCAGGTGGAGCAGCAAATGGTGGTCGTCAGCGACATCAAGAGCCAGGCGGTTCTGTTGGAGAGGCTGCTGGACGAGGCGGCCGCTCTGCACAGCAGAATCGAGGATCCCAGCGTGGACGCAAAGGCCCAGCAGAGGCTGCAGGAGGACTACGTGGACGTCCGAGACCGAGCCCAGGTGAGACCCGATTTACCCCGGATCATCCTGACCGGGTCGTAGAACACCTCTAGATGTTTCTTATTTTTCTGTTTGGTTAGGAGCGTCTGACGCTGCTGCAGAAGATCAGCGAAGAGCATCACATGTTCCACAGCCACGTCCAGAAGTTCCAGTCCTGGCTGGTGTCTAAAACCAAAGAGCTGACGGAGCTGATGAAGCTGGACGAACCGCCAGAGAACAAATTGAGAGCATTAAAGGTCAGTCCAATGGCTGCCAGCAGCATGTCAGCGTCTGCTGGCCGGTTCCAGGTCCGCAGAGTGACAGGCGAGGTCAGAGAGAGAAACTAGAGAGGCACCGATCCGATCCTAATATCTGGATTGGTCCTGATGCTGAGATATTCTAGATCGGGTATTGATGACAGAGTTAGATCTATAAGTCTTTGTGCTTAGAGCTACATTTTGCTTTGTTATTGATTTTACATTATATTTAGAATTCCTAACTGCATTTCTGAACCATTTGAAAGAATATTTGCTGCAGTTTATTTTTACACCTCTTTTTCTCATTTTATTTATTTTACATTGGCTGTTACTCCTAATTTTACTGACAGAACAAATTAAAGTTGGGTTGTTTTTTTCATGTTTGCTGTACTGGTGCAGAGTTATCAAATAAATTTGTAATTCAGTACATTTCTGTCTGTTTAAAAAAAGAGACATTTTAAGTCAGTTCAGCGATGTTTTTCTGTATCGTATCACTATTGGTCGATGCTAAACCTCAGATATCTGCATTGGCATCAAAAGTGGAAACAAGTGGATCACCCTGTTAGACACTGGGTGGTTCTGGAGCACCTGCAGTTTTTCTGCTGCATAAAAGAGTTGTTGATGCAAATGTAGGCTTTTTTTATTTTTAATCACAAGAACATTTCTGCTGACATAATGTTCTTAAAATGAAAAAAATGTTTTTACCATCAAGAGTTAAAATAATTGGTAAAGCCACATTTATGCTAAAATCTTTACTGAACAGCAGAATTTGCTGCATCCAAATTGACTTTGATCTATTTTATTAAACTCGGCTAAATGTGGTAAGAAAGTAAACCCCCCTGTCCTGACGTCTTGCTTTGTCTCAGACTCTGGACGAAGGCGTGGCCACTGAGGAGAAGACGCTGCAGCACATTGAAGGCGTGGCCGACGCCGTCAGAACCAACACGTCCCCGGCGGGAGCCGAGGCCGTGCAGGAGGAGGCCGAGGAGCTGCGGCTGGGCTGGCAGCGGCTGAGGCAGGGTCTCTGTGAGGCCGAGGAGGGGCTGCGCTGCAGCTTGGACTCCCACAGTCAGTACGTGACCCGCTGCCAGCGCCTGGGGGAGGATATCGGCCGGATCAGGGAGATGCTGCAGGAACTGGACCAGGAGCTGGTCGACACCCAGGAGTCCAAGAGCTGCACAGAGACGACTGAGGAGCAGATGGAGGGGCAGTGGAGGAAATACTCGGTAAGTTTGACTCCACAGCTTCTTCATCTTAAACAAAACTGGTGGCAAACGTTTGTGCTGCAAAATGTTTTAGTTTGTGGTGCTATCATTTTAGAAATACTAATAAATGTCTCCAGAGGGAATCAAAGGTCAACTGACCTCCAAATTAAAAAAATCTAACAAAAATTAAATAAATACATTTTTGTTTAAGTTTGTGCTGCTAAGATTTTTGTACCACAGACTTTGACTGAAACAAAGTTTTTTTAATAACCTCTGGAAATATTTATTAATAGCATTTAAAATGATAGCGGCACAAACAAAACTTTTTCCTGCAGAAACATTTGACACCAATTTTGTTAGATTTGAAGAAGGTGGGAGGCCGGGATGCTGAAGTGGATGGGATTGTGTGAGATTCAGTCCCAGGAACCTGAAGAGTCTCTCCTCTGTGTTTCAGGTCGTGAGGAACACTCTGGCAGGTAAAGAGTCTCAGGTGGAGCTGCTGAAGTCTCAGCTGAAGGATCTGTTCAGGTTCTCGGAGGATCCTCGCCACCTCACAGACGGCGTCCTGGCCGTTGTTAAAGAACATCAGAGGTAGGAGCAACCTGCGGTCAAACCTTCAGCTGAGGGGTTTTATCGCAGTAAGTGCGTTTCTGTGATCAAAAATCCCGCCGTTTCCATGGAAACGTGTTTTCTCAGCTGATTTAACTGATCTGATCTGATGAAAGCAGCTGTAAAACATGTTGAAACCATGAAACGTAAATTGTTAACAGAAAGGAGAGTAAAATTTACGTAAAGCTGAGCTGAAGTCGATTAATCTCATTCTGTCTGGATTTTATTGATTGATTGATTACGTATCAGAGCCATACAGTCACTTGTTCAGAACTGTTATTGAGGATGAATTTCCAAATTGTTGGAAGAAAACATGTAAAAAATGCAAAAAATCAACCCAAAATCTGTAACAGCATACAGAAAAATTGGAAATTGGTCACAAAATTTCCTAAAAATAGGAAATTTCCTAATTTTCTGTTTCCTATTACCTGAAAAAATAGGTAATAGGAAATATTATTTCCTAAAAACTTTCTAATTTTGAGAAATTAGGAAAAGGGAGTTTAAAAGAAAGTTTCCTATTTTCAAAAGGGAGTTTTCGGGTTTGATAATCCAGGCTGTTCTATAAACCCTCAGATTAAACAAATTACAGTCAAACTCCCCCTGTTGTCCAAAAAAGATGCTACAGAATATACCTAATCCTCCAAATAAATCTGAGCATCCCAAAAAATATGATGCTGTTGTTACTGAGTGCTGAGTCACTTTCTACAGCTAAAGCAGAAAAATCTGTTAAAAATCAGTTAATTTAATGCAAGTTACCGCAGAAAATAAATTTCCTTAGAGTTATGGGTTTTCTTGTGTTTTTGACCAACAGTCCAAACACAAATATCAACATGCTGTCGATGCAGGTGGTTTATATTCAGTGCTCTTGTTGACCTGTGCTGTCGCATCATTATTATTTCCACAGCTTGCATCATTCACCAGTTGGAGCTCCTCAACCGAATGAATGGAGCAGCTCCAAAAATGACTCCTAAAGCAAATTTCTTCAGGAATGGGAAACATTCGATTTGAACTTGTTAAAAGCTCAGCAAACAGGGGAATTATTCGAGTCGAGTTTTAGCATCTCTAAAGAAAGTGATGACTTAGTGTCATTACATGTTGCAGTGATTCTTACGCTTCTGTTTTTTTAGTCCAATTGTAATTTAGCTACCTGGAGGCAAAATGAATCCTGAATTATCTTTAAGAAACAATTATGCAGCTTTCTCAGGTTTTTCTTTTACATTCTGTTTAATTTTTAATAACATCGCAGTGTGGGAGGAAGATGAGCTCAGACCTGCAAGCTGCTGCAACTCCAGGAGATGCAGTTTAACCCCCAATTATAGTTTATATAAAAATAGTATCAAAGATTATGACAAGACAATACAATTATATGAAAAACACAATGGTAGACTGAAAAACTACTATACTACCATACTTTTTAAAAAATGTTTAGTTGCTGAGCAGCATTTTTTTTTGCACATTTTCAGTTATTTTCATCAATTATATTTATATTCTGGGTCTCTGCAGGTTGAAGATGTTATCATTCATATCACTTAAAGATCTGCATGAATAATTTTGGGCCAAACTAAGTATTATGATGCTGAAAGTGAAATATATATATTTTTTATTAAACAGGATAAAAACTTTTTCTTTTAGTTAAGTTCACACAGAATTGACTGGAGCTGAGAACCAGAGACTTAATGCATGTTCAGTGTTCTGCATCACTAAATCCTGTTTTTCATAATAACTCCTTCCTTATTTAGCTTAAAAACCCTTTTTTAATTTGTCCAACACAAACATTTTATTTTCTTGAGCTTCAGTTTGATATTTTTTTCTGAAATCTGTCGGGTTTAAACAAAGCTGAAGGTTATTGGGGATTAATACATTAAACACAAGCTCCAAGCTTGTTTTCCGTTTCCATGGAGAAACAGGAAATAACAGCTCAGTGTTTGTTTTCATTCTCACCTTGGACAGAGGTTTCAAAAGTTTCATTTTCAGCAGCTAAAACCGAACCGTCTAGATTTGTTTGTTCTGAAAGGAAAGAGAGTTCATGAAGTGGTGAGTCACGCCGAACTTTCTAAGCTGCAAAGTGAACTTTAGAGAGGCTCATCATCTGACTGAACAAAAAGAAATGTATCCCACTGCAGTCTGAAGGTGAAGCATCAAGTTGAGGTCTCAGAGCTGTCTGTTAAACACTGCGTCCACTGTCTCGTCCTCCTCCCGTCTCTGTGTCTCAGTGTGAAGAGCAGAGCCTCCAGACTTTGTTCGGAGTCGGAGCTGGAGCTGAGGAGTCTCCTCCGGGACCCGCTGCTCAACTTCTCTCAGTGGGCAAACTCCGTCTCTCAGGTGATGGAGGCCTCCAACAACGTCAACGACTTCTCCAACACGGCCATGCTGCTGCAGAAGATCCAGGTATGACACACACACGCGCACACACACGCGCGCACACGCACACTGACGTGTGATCTGTAATGTGCAGGTTTTGTGCTGCAGACTTCCTATGCAGTCTTTTAAGCTATGATATTTGATTTGATTGTTTTTGAAATATGGATAAGTGTGAAAATATTTAAACTACGTTCAAGAAACAGTTTGAGTTCCTTCATCCGATTCTTTTCCATCGTCATAATAATAATTTTTTTTAAATAAAGGTCAAATATAAATGATGATTTATATTTGTTTATATTTTTAATTATTTAATTTGCCTTATCACAATTTAAGTTCATGTAAAATTATAATTTTCAGTTTTTTAATTTATCCATAACATTGATGATGTTTCTAGCAAACATTTTCCTTCCACTGAACTTATATTTCCACTTGTATTTCCTTTAATATGCTCAAAGCATTTTGCGTGAACATTCAGCTTCTTTAGCAATCTGCCTCCTTGTTGAAGGAGTCAGTAACTGTCTACTAGAGATATTTGTGTAGGCCAATACATCACATTTTCAACATTTTAACATTAAAAATAATTTTTTTATTGAGGTCATGTAATATCATTTCCACAAGAAAAAAAATATAGTTTTTTTTAGTTGCATCTTATCAAATTCAACAGAAATAAAGAATTGAAATATATTTACACTCTGTGATGGAAGTTTTATGTTTAGGATTTAATTCCCGACAGATTTAATACCATTTATTGAGATTCACATTAATGTAGAAACAAGTTGGGGGAGGGCCCTTCCTGTTGTAACGCGGAAGGTTTATAAGGACATAAATGATTGAGTTTATTTTGGAGCAACCTGACTGACAGACTAATAGAGCCTTGGCTTCAATCTGATAGAGAACCTCAGATTAAATTAGGTGACCAACATCAGTGTCTGACCTCACTAATGCTTTCTTGGAAAATCTCGTTTTTTTGTTTTCAACAATGCACTTCTTGAGTTTCTATAATAATCTTAACCCTCATAAAAATACTATCTTGTTTGACAAGCATATTTTACAGCTTCCAAATATTTTAATTCTGAATTCAGATTAACTCACACAATGAATTATTGAAATAAAAACCACTTTTAAAAGATATTTTCTGTCATAAGCAATTTTTTAAAGGAAGAAAAGTGAGGGGAAAAAAGTCAGAAATCAAGATTTTATTTTTAAGTCATATCGCCCAGGACTAGTAAACAGCAAATATTTCATTATTTTGGTCATGAAATGCACATGGAAATGATGAAATGTAAAAAGAAGAAACCAGAAATATTCAGACACTGAAAGTTTCACTGCAGAATCTAATGGAAAATATTCATCTCATCTTTATGTTGTTTTAAATGTTTTCTATGCAGCTGCTCTGTTGGATTGTTTTTCAGCTTCAGCTCAAAGTTTGACCCAGTGTCTCTGTGTCTCACCTCTAACTCTGCATCATTTCTCTCCTCCGTCGTTTCCTTCAGGGTCTCCTGCAGAACAGCGCCGAGCTGCAGGAGCGTCTGAGTCTGCTGCAGGTGAAAGGAGACCTGCTGGACTCGGTGTTTGGTACCGAGAGTTCTGACGATCTGCAGGGGGAGCTGAGCGCCGCCGTCAGAACCAGAGAGCTGCTGCACAACCAGCTGCTGGAGAGGAAGAACAGGCTGGAGGTACCTGAGCCCACCTGGGTGGGAGGGGAGGGGGGATGAGTGGGCGACTCGAAGTTTTAGTTTTAGTTGTGGCTAAAACTGTTTTAAGTAAAACTTTACTTAAAAAAATAAACTCATTTGTTGCTTAGGTAATAACAGTGTTCAAGAAGGACATCTAGTGTCCAGAAAATGAACTTCAAATGGTTTATCTATCATTTGCTGCCCTCTTTCTTTAACTTCGGTGTCTAAACGTCCTTCCTTATCAGTTTTATTTTATGGCATAAAACATTTAAAACATGCTATATTCTCTCTGTTATGCATCTCTGTTGAGAGGAGCTGAGTAGAGATGCATCAATCAATTAACCAGAATTGATCTGACCTGGTACATTTTACAATAATCAGCTGTGATCATTCATTGGAAATAAATTAAGAGATGCAAATGAATAAATTCTATTGTTAAATATAAATAAATATGTTTTATTGCCTAAAATTCAGCAGCATATCATTCCTTTAGTGCACACCTGATCATTTGTAGCAAAAGATTAAGAAAAAAATGCTTTTAACATCAAAACGTGAAAAATTTTATTTCTAATTGATATAATATAAATACAGGATACAGCTGATCTATTGATTATTTAACTGATTCATATTTGGATCGCAAAAATATTTTATATTTTACTGAATTTTAACCAAATGAAGATAAAACTGACATATTTTTTATCTTAAATGCAAAATGCATATACTTTTATACAGTTTTGACTTTAGTACATCTATTAGTTAGTTGATCAGTGATCGATTCGTCACGATGAATCCTATTAACTGTTTTTGAGTCCATGAACCACCAGTATCTTCTTTGCTATATTTTTTATTTTAATAAAAATTAGATGAGGGGTAGCAATGCTTTAATTCATAAATTAAATCTTGCAATTGCTTCATTTCTTGTTGAATTCAGACTCCTGTCAAATAACCTGCAGCAGCAGAAGTAGAAGTTTGATTCTTGCGTCTCCAGAGGTGAAATTTGAGCTGATTGATCTGCTGAAAACATCAAAAATGGATGTGAATGTTTGTATAAACTTCCCTCTTTGCTGCCCTTTTTCTTTAACCTCGGCGTCTAAACTTCCTTCCTCAAACTACACCTGCAGTTTCCCACCGCTGCAGCTCCATCCATCAACTCTCTCCTGCTGCGTTTCAAGGATGGAGCCCTCCCGTCTCTCTGCTGGAAACTCATCCTGTATTCTTTCCTCTGCCTCTGTCAGAGTTGCGTCAGAAAGCTGATGTTTGGCTTTCAGAGCCTGCAGCTCCTGTTTCTCACAGAGGAAACAGAAGCTCCTCTGATATTTGCTCAGTTCGGGCTCTGCTGCTGCTGACGGAGAGATCTCTGACAGCTCTCCGCTTTCTGATTGAGCAAAGTTTCAGCCGAACTGATCAGGTCGATAATAAACTTAACGATCCACAAACATGCAGCGACCAGTCTGATGGGTTGAGGAGTTTATCTCCTACTGTCAGTGAACTAAACACGAAACCACTCAACCTGGCAGACAGTTTCTCTCCAACGAGTTCTGATGTTCTCTTTGTCTGTCAGAGTTTAATCTCCAGAACCAAAGACTTTGACGAAGCGTACAAGCAGATCCTCGCCTCGTTGTCGGCGTTCAGAGAGCGGCTGCTGGCTGCTGATGCTCTTCAGCCAGACATCCTGGCCAAGAAGAGCCAGCTGGAACAGATGCTGGTGAGTTCAAACAAACTCACCGGAGACGCTTCAATTTCACCGTAATAAGCAATAAATCAACTGATTGCATGATAAGTTAAAACAAGCTCAATAATTTCTATAAGCATGATTTGTCGATTTTGTCCCTTCTCTCTTTTCCACCAAAAACTGGAAGAAAAAACTCTTCTTTTTTTTTCTTTGGTCTCAACCAGTCCTGTTTTTGAAGGACACTTTTGTTCTGATGTCATCACTGTCCTGGTGTTTCTGGGCTCAGGTTCTGCAGAAGGAGCTGGAGGACGGCAAGGCCCAGCTGACGGTTCTGGAGACGCTGGTTTCCTCCAATCAGAGCAGCCGGACCCAATACGAGAAGCTGTGTGCTGATTGGTCCGAGCTTCACCGGAGAGTCACAGTGAGAGAGAGCTTCCTTCCTTCTGTCTCTCCTTCCTTCCTTCTTTCATTCCTTCCTTGGTTCCTTCTTTCCTTTCTTTGTTCTCTCCTTTCCTTCCTACAGTTGTTCCTTTCTTGGTTCCTTATTTGCTTCCTTCCTTCATCCTTTTTTCCTCCCTCCCTTCCTTCCTTTTCTGTTTCTTCCGTTGCTCCTTGCTTCTATCCTTAATTTTTGTTTTCTTTTCTTCCCTTCCATCTTACCATCCAGCCTTCCTCCTTTCATTTCTTCCTTTTTATTTTTTCTTCCCTCCCATCTTTCCATCCTTCCATTCAGCCACTCATCCTTCCTTTTTTCTTTTCCTTCGTTTCTTTCTTTCTGAAAACAGATGAACAAATCAGAGCTTATCTTTCCTTTTTGTCCAGGTCAAAATTCAGGACTGTGATGACATCGTCTCGGACCATGAGTGTTTCCACGGCGACCTTCTGAACATGGAGAAGTGGATTATGGTCATGAGGCAGAAGCTGGATTCGTTCTGCAGCCCGACGGGAGGATGGAGTGTGGAGGGGCGCCGACCCGAAGCCCAGGTCAGTTTTATGATCGGTTCTGAAGGAGAGAGAGAGAGACGCATGTTTCTGACCTAAACCGATCCCCAGAACCTGAGTGGGTTCTGACTGGTTTAGTCTGATAACTGGACCTTAAAGATTTGGTCAGATCCTGCTTTGATCCAGTTCTGTGTTTGGATCTCGGCTGTGCAGCACGGCTCACTTTCTGACCGCTCAGAAACAAAAGTCATGGGTAACCACGGTAACGGCACAGCTACTCCAACCCAACATAATGAACCCTGAGATTTTCTGACATGCAGTTTTTATGAAGCAAGAATTAAAGCTAAAGTCCAGCAGTGATGTTTTATAGAAAGCCTTCAATAATCGGTCAGATATTTTCTCTGAGGCTTCAGCTCAGTTTAACATTTAAACATCTGAATGTTGTAACAGTCAGTCAACGATACTGCGAGTATTATCTCAGATTATTTGAAGTTTTTAAAGGAAAAACAATGTTTTAAAACATAAAATATCTTAAACCTGTGAACATTTTTGTTCCTCTCCTGGCTGCCTCACAGACTCATTAGACATGGTTAAATTCAATAAATTAAGAATTAAAAAGTTAATTTTCTAGATTCATTACGTACTATAATATTTATTTTTTTTGTTTAATTTATTTATAGATGCGTTTTTAAACTACTGCTGTTGATTTTCCTGTAAAGCACTTTGTACATGAAATGTGTTATACAAATACATTTGCTTACAATCTTACAATAGCATTCTGAGATTAAAGTAATTCTGAGGAAAAAAAGTCAGAATTCATTTGTTTTTTCAGTCTCCTTTTTCCTTCCCTGTAGAAATAACCTGTGCAGGGTGGAGATGGTTCTTCCTGATGAAGATTTCTCTCTCCTCCATGTTTCTCCTCAGAAGCTCCTCGGTGAATTCCCAGAGAAGGAGCTCCACCTGCAGCAGATCCAGGCTCAGGGTGGGAAGGTTCTGAGGAGAACCTCAACGGACGGCCAGGTCCACATTCGGAAGGACATGGAGCGGCTGAAGCAGCGCTGGGAAGACCTGTTCACATTGAGCCTGAATCTGAACAGGTAACTGATTCAACCCAAACCCTGGTACTGATCAGGTTCTGCTCGGCAGCAGACTGAGTGTTTATGTCCTGTCAGGCTGCAGGGCGGCTCCACTGAGATTCACTCTGGATCAGCAGAGAGCTTTGGACGGTTGGAATCAGAACCAGATTCAGTAACACAGGTAGTGGATCGGCCTGGTTTCTGTCAGACAGACGGACCCAGACGGAGGGTCCCAGGAGGAGGAGGAGGAGAAGGAAACGAGGCGACGGCTTCGTCTTCAGGAGAAGATGATAGCAGGGTAAACATTTTTCTTTTGTCTCTGTCAAATAATATTGATCTGATTATTCCTCTCTGGCTCTATAGAACATTTCAGAACCACTGAGGGTTTCTTAATAATGCCTTAAAATTTGAAGCAGAAAAATTTGCAAAAGTTTGAATGTCATTCATTACAAACACAGGGTTATAGACGCACCAATCCACTTTATTCCCTTCCGATATCAATAAAGATATCTGAGGTTTAGTATCGGCCGATTCCAATCCGATACAGGAAGAACGGTGCTGAATTGACTTAAAAGGTTCTTTCTCTTTCTTACTTATTTTACATTGGCTGTTGTACTCCTATATAAACTATATAAACGCATTAAAGTTGTGTTTTGACATGCAGTTATTGGTGCATTTCCGTGTGCTATAGTGGTGCAGATTTATCCAATAAATTTGTAACTCAGTAGATCAATGTCTGTTTAAAAACAAAGTCAGTTCTGCTTTGATTTTCTGTTTCGGAAAGTATCGGCCGATACTGAACCTCAGATTTCTGTATCGGTATCGGAAGTGAAATACATCAGTCCAGATGGTCTCACCTCTTTTGATTTTATTGTTGAGGTTTCAGTGGATTTATCGGATCTATCTGGATCGTTTTTCCATCTATGACAGACGTAGCGACGCTCCACACTGGTAGAGAACATGAAGTAGCAGCTCTGGTTCTGACCCAGGTTGTGTTTGGTGGTTGCAGGGCAGCAGAGGACTAAACCAAATCAAGTGGAGTGAGTTTGAGGCCTGGCTGTCCAGAGAGAATGAAGTTCTGATGAAGATAACCAGAACCAGTAAGAGTTCCCTCAGTGCCGAGGAGATCCAGACCCGACGGGGAAACCTGCAGGTAACAGTCTGACATGAAGAGAAATGTTTAAAAAATCTGAAGTGTCTTTTAATTCTAACTTATCTAGTTATAAAGCAGTGTCATTACATTATTCATATAAATTATTTATAATCAAATATTGACAACATAATCACATATTAATCATATATTGGTATTGCTAACCATAATTGTTCATATCTTAACATGTTGAACATATAATTAGTATTATATTAACATGGCAAAAATGCAATAAAATATGTACAATAAAATTTTATTTATTTTTAAAATTTATGTATTCAGTCATTGAATAATTTGTTACTCATACTTCAAAATACTGCAACTATTTTAAAACTTGATAGAAAAGATGCAGGCAGAAGCACAAGACTTATATTTATGCCTACCACTAATGTACCACTTTATACACCATCACAATACATAAATATCTCAAAATAATTATTTTTTCTATGTAAAAGTCACTGAACAGAAGCATAAAAGGAAAGAAAGCACTACAAAACCAAAACAGCTGCAACACAATTTGAAGTTATTCGTCCTTGAAACCATCACATATTTTCTTCCTTATCATTCTTTTAATGAACTTTGCTAAGTTTATGCTTTCATCTTTCCATAATTTAATTCCAACCTCCTTTTTGTGTCTTTTTTTAGCTTGATGTTTTGGAAATGTTCAAACATGTTGCAGCTCAGATTTACAGAAGATTAGATTTACATTCATCCATTCAGACTCACATTTATACACAGATATAAATGCTTTATCCAGGCTGCATGTTATGTTTGTAATTTTTTGTGAAGTTATTAATATGTTAGGCTTATGATTAATGTTATGTAATTAATTCTTCTGCTACAGGCTTTGATATCCAGACTCCCTGAAGGTCAGCAAATGTTTCAGCTGTTGCTCCAGCAGACTCAGAGCCGTCAGGGTGAGGATGAACCTCTGGAGGACCTCCGGTACCGCTGGACCCTCTACAAGTCCAAGCTGAAGGAAGTGGAGAACAGCCTCATCATGACTAAACCGGGACTCAAGGAGAGAAAAGAACTGGAGCTTATGGTCAGTTCAGTTTATTTATTTATAACTCCAAAACACCATAAATATCAGTTTACACAACACAACCATTATCCCGTTTATATAGAATCTAAATCAGGTCAAATTCACCTCAAATCAATTCGGTTTTGTAGCAAAAAGTAAAACATTTTGTATCTTATGATGCCCAGCAGTGATATTATATTACAATAGTTACTTTTATATTTTGTTGGTAGAATGGGCTTCAGCTGTTGGTGCACTGTTTATGTGTACCACCAGGGGGCAGTGCAGGCTGACTGCTGCTGCTGCAGGGAGGTTTTATTTAGACTTTGTTAGTGAAATTTATGAATATGGACATAAAGTTTTATCACGTTATTTTGTGGTATTATTGTGATAATGATAAAAATGACATTAAGAACTATTAATTACTCTGGGTAATTGTATGGCTGCAGTTATGGCCCCGCAAACACCAATACTGCTCATTCCTGTTTATAATACACGTCTCTAGGACACCAGTCAGATAAAGAAGTGTGATTTGTATAGTTAAACTGCACACAGTAACTATATTTAATTATTTTTTTTTAAATTAATTGGTATTTATTGAGATTTTCATGGAACAAACTGTGGAAAAAAGCACTAAAAAATCAATCCCGACAAGTTTTGGGAGTCCTTAGACATCATCAATTGGAATATTTTCTTACAACAATAAATCAAAAATACCTACCGTGATAAGAAGTTTATCAAGATCAAGGATTAAAGATAAAATAAATGCCCACCCCAGTGTTGGAGATGTTTCCCCGTTCTGAACTGTAAACTCCCAGGTTTTCAGTGCAACAGTGAGTCTGCTGCAGACAGTTCGGTCAGAATTGGTTTGTGTTGTTTCTGAGTCATGGAGTCAAGCTTAACAATCTAATACTTGATATTCTGTCTCTCTGCAGAGAGGTGCAGAAAACGTAAAGGGGACAGCCTCTGAAACAAGAACAGGAAAGGTAATGTTACCGTGGTAACACCCTGCTACGTCACTTAAGCAGATAAACACAACATCTTAAACACTCCATCACTTCAACAGATTTGCTGCTTCATGTTGTTCTGCTCCATCTTCTCTGTGTTTTCAGAAATGTGGGCTGCTGTACAGGATTTGCCGTTTGGCTCTTCTTTTGTGGCTCCTCTTCCTCGCTCTGCTGCTCCTCGCCTTCCTGCTGCCGCTCATGGACGATGGGAACAGCTGCTCACTCTCCAACAACTTCGCCCGATCCTTCAACCTCATGCTGCGCTACGACGGGCCTCCTCCCACATGAGAACCAGAACAGTGACGGACCCGAACTCCGACCAGAGAACTCCACCTGCAGTCAGCATGAAGACTCTGCAGTGTTTTGCTGTTTGCTCTTGATTTTACTTTAATACCAAACTTATCCTGATTCAGCCTGCAGCAGGGAAACTCCATGTCAGGCTGGCCACGCCCACCACAGCTCACCTGCCTGCAGGTGATCATGTTGAAGATGCCATTTAGTCTGCAGTGCCACCACACTGAGCCCTGATGGGCTGTGCCTCATCATGTGATTCAGCAGTGACACATCAGCCATGAGACCCCTTTATGTAACATTACATAACATACAATGAAGTTTTAATTTTTTGTGTTTTATAATCGTCTGCACCAGCTTAAGGTTTTATGTTTCTCCATTGTTTATTTAACATTTCTGATTCAGATATAAATAAATATTTTAATTTGTTGAACAATCTGAGATGTTCTTATTCTGTTTACAACAGTTTCCTGGTTACAGTTGGAGAAACATCAGTCAACCGTTTGCTGATCGGCATCATCAGAATTTCTTCAAGCTATTATTTCCTGAAAAAAATCTTTAAAACGTTGTTTCCTCATTTCTTCTTCAGTAGATCATGTGAGAAGAAATTTTACCTGTTTTTGGAGAATAGGATGTTTTAGTGCCAAGTAAATTAATATCAAATTTAAATCTAAAACAAACAAAAAAGGATCACCAAGTGTAAGAGGATTATAATCCTACAAAACATATTCAAATAGTCATAAAAAGGTCAAACAACAGTTTCAAGTAGAGTAAATACTTAGACATATTACAAGAAATATTTGCTATTACACAAAAAGGCAACAAAGAAAATCCAAAAAGTAATTATGTATATAAATATGCTGTAACAGAAGAACTATATTTTATTCAACAAAACCTAAATGTTGTATCTGCAACATGACTAATCAATCTGAATTATATGTACAAATGAAACAAGGACTTTTTCATTGCATTGACTTTGGAAAGATGAACTAGGATTTGGAGAAATACACTGACCTTTGCAGGCAGTCCATGTTGTTTTGCTTTTTGAACAAATAGTTTTGAGAAATGCACATTCAGTTGTGTAAATAATTTGAGAAATTAAGGAAAGTGGAGATTTTTTGTTCTTAACAAAGACGCACTGAGGATCCAGGCCAGACTGTAAATCCAGGATAAAGAGTTTCCTTGAATGTGGTGTTGAAGGTGTGAAGGTGGGTCAGTTTTCCAGATAACACTCTGTAGAAGGACAGGATACCAGCATCACAGTCCACATACACTCCTACTTTTTTAGATAAAGAGAAGGAGGAGGTCATGAAAGACAATAAAGCATAAGGGGATGAAGATGAGATGCATTTCTTCTTGTTATTGTGCCAGACAGAGTAACCACAACGATCAGAACATTCCAGACTCCAGGACTCGTCATTCCATCCAAATGCAGAGTTTTCTTTCTTTTCTTTCCTTTCGATGCCTCTGTAACTCACTGATATAAAAACAGTCCCACTCCACTTAACCTCCCAGTAACAACGACCACTCAGCCCATCTGAACACACAAGCTGAGGCCAGAGACCTTCAAATCTGTCTGGATGATCAGGATATGCATTTTTCTCCTCCACCTTTTCCACATTCTTGTTGTTTTTAGAGAGTTGAAGTTCTTGGTGTACAGAGTTTGTATCGATGGTGAGTTGACAGGAATCTGATGGAGAGAATGAACACAATTAAGGATCATTTACTGACACCTCAAAACGACTTACAGAGATGTAAAATAGTGAAGATGGTTCACCAAGTGCTACTTCTCTGAAATCAAATTTAAAGCATACTTACATTTCCTCAGACCTGGTGTCAACCACTCATTTCCAGCAGGCTCCAACCTGAAAGGAGGAGGAGGTCAGACCATCAGTCTCTAGTTTCATCATGAAAACATAGAAATTACATAAATGTCTACAAAGATGTCTCTATTGTCAGAGGAAGAGTCCAACACTTCTTGTCTTTTGTCATGGGGAAATTCCAGCTCAGTTTGAACTCATTGTTGACAGTGAAGCTGTCAACAATGTTTCTGCATACAGCTAATCCGAAAATGTTACTTTGAACCAATAGAAAAAAAACCCTTTTAAACACAAAAATCTAGGCTTAATGAAAAGTGGGTTCAACTGCTTAAAGATTATTAGTTTTCAACGAGGTACTAATTCTGCGAACAAGACTTGTTCGATATAGCATACATAGTCCTAGCTCTGGTTTTTCTCAGACAGACAGACAGACATTACTGTTGAGTGTTTCTCCTTACCTGAGTGTCTCGAGTTTCCAATGTGGGTCCTTCAGTACAGCTGACAGTTCTCTCACTCCTGAGTCTCCTGGATTGTTGTACCTCAGATCCAGCTCTTTGAGATGAGAGCTGCTGGAGCTCAGTGCTGATGCCAGGGAAGAACAGCCTCTTTCTGTGATCAAACAGCCTGATAGGCTGCAGACACACAATACAGAACCATTTCATTCAAAGCCTGAGTTGATTTCCATTATATTTTTGAAAACAATAGAAGTGCAAAACATGCTTTTGTCCTTTATCTGCTGAAACAACACAATAAACTGAAAATATATTGATCCAATGATACTTAATGCAACTGGAATAAGTGACATCCAGTACAAGAAACGGCGGCTAAGGAATAAGATAAACTTTGGTCTTGTAGCCTCAGTGAATCTTGAACGTAAATAATATTGTGTGAACTGTTATTCGTGACACGTGACAATAATACTTAGAACGGACATAAGTCCAGCGGGTATGAGATTTGTAGGAAAGCATCTCTGATGACTGACCTGAGAATTTTGAGTTTGCAGCTGGGATTCCTCAGTCCAGCAGATAGAAGCGTCACTCCTGAGTCCATCAGGTCGTTGTTACTTAGGTCCAGCTCTCTGAGACTGGAGGACTGGGAGCTAATAAGTGAGGATAAAACTTCACAGCTTGTCTCTGTGAGAGTACAGCCACTCAGCCTGAAAGAAACATAACAGTTAAAGTGAAGCAAAAGCAGCTTTGACAAAGTTCATTCCCAACAAACTGTTTTATCTATAGTATCTAATACTTAACATTTATTTTGTAATAATGTTTCATCAAATTGCAGTTACTTTAACTTCAAAGTGACATAAACAGCTTATTCCTAACCTCCTCTACATATTATATCTGCAACACAATTTAAAGCAAAGATATGTTTTCAACAGTAGTAGCTACAGTATCACTGTATGTACAGTAGAGCTAGTACAGTGATTCATTTTCAATACAGGATGTAGAAATATATTTTTAATGTCTGTATTAAATACCAGGTTTTTCCCAACAATGCCCTGCCTTTCAAACTGTAGGTTTACGATTGGATCTAAGTTTCTAAAATTAGAATTGGAGGCAGGCCTTCCAGTTACCTGACAGCTCTTTTGTTTAACCAGTCAGTTTTGTTTTTCTGCATTTCTGTCCTCTTCTATAAAGCCTCTGTTATGGACTACTTTTTGTTTTGTTGTAGAATTTTTCCTCTTAAAATTTAATAGCTTGTTTCCACTGACTCAACACTGACTCAGTTTACTCAGGATGAGTGTGTCCTAACTCTCAAGACTCAAAGCAATCATCTGACTGATCAACTGCATTTTGCTGTATTGGGTAGATTTAATAGGATGGTTCTAATTTGTGCCATCATTAAAGTTAATTAAGCTGAATAGAAACTGGTAATATTTGATTATCCTCAGTACTGTACTCACAAAGCTTTATCAGACGCATTGACCACTGGCAATAACTTCAGAAGAACCTCATCAGAAGCAAAGTATTTCTTCAGGTCAAACACATCCAGGTCTTTTCCTGAAGACAGTAAGATGAAGACCAGAGCTGACCACTGAGCAGGAGACAGTTTATCTGTGGAGAGACTCCCAGAGCTCAGGGACTGTTGGATGTCCTCCACTAGAGAACGATCATTCAGTTCATTCAGACAGTGGAACAGATTGATGCTTTTCTCTGCAGTCAGATCCTCTTTGATTTTGTCCTTGATATATTTGATGGTTTCACGGTTGGCTAGTGGATTGCTTCCTGCCTGTGGCAGCAGGCCTCTCAAGAGAGCCTGATTGGTCTGCAGAGAAAGACCCTGAAGAAAGCGGAGGAACAAGTCTAGATGTCCATTTGGACTCTGTAAGGCCTGGTCGATTGCACTCTGGTGAAGATATTCTAAATGCGGTTTGTTAAATAACTTAGACCAACGCAAGGTGTTGTGATTCTTTCCTATCAGGTTGACACCAGAGTTGATGAAGGTCAGATGGACATGAAGAGCAGCCAGAAACTCCTGAACACTCAGATGTACAAAGCAGAAAACCTTGTCCTGGTACAGCCCTTTCTCTTCCTTAAAGATCTGTGTGAACACTCCTGAGTACACTGAAGCTGCTGTGATATCGATGCCACACTCTGTCAGGTCTGATTCATAGAAGATCAGATTTCCTTTCTGCAGCTGATCAAAAGCCAGTTTTCCAAGAGACTTAATTATTTTTCTGTTCTCTGAACTCCAGTGTGGATCTGTCTCAGCATCTCCATCAAACTTAACTTTCTTAACCTTGGTCTCAACCACCAAAAAGTGGATGTACATCTCAGTCAGTGTCTTGGGCAGATCGCCGTCTTCTTTGGTTTTCAACACATCCTCCAGAACTGTAGCAGTGATCCAGCAGAAGACTGGGATGTGGCACATGATGTGGAGGCTTCGTGAAGTCTTCATGTGGGCGATGATCCTGCTGGCCTGCTGCTCATCTCTGAATCTCTTCCTGAAGTACTCCTCCTTCTGGGGGTCAGTGAACCCTCTGACCTCTGTTACCATGCCAACGCACTCAGCAGGGATCTGATTGGCTGCTGCAGGTCTTGTAGTTATCCAGAGGCGGGCTGAAGGAAGCAGTTTCCCCCTGATGAGGTTTGTTAGCAGAACATCCACTGAGGCAGACTGTGTGACCTCAGTCAGGATCTCCTGGTTGTTCAAGTCCAGAGGAAGTCGACTTTCATCCAGACCATCAAGGATGAACAGAACCTGGAACTGTTCAAACTGGCTGATCTGCTTGGTTTCAGTAAAGAAGTGATGAAGAAGTTCCACCAGGCTGAACGTTTTGTCCTTCAGCAGATTCAGCTCTCTGAATGTGAATGGAAATATAAACTGGACATCCTGGTTGGTTTTGTCTTCAGCCCAGTCCAGAGTGAACTTCTGTGTTAGGACTGTTTTCCCAATGCCAGCCACTCCCTGTGTCATCACTGTTCTGATTGGTTCAACTCTTCCAGGTGAGAGTTTAAAGATGTCTTCTTGTCTGATTGTTGTTTCTGGTCTCTGTGGCTTCCTGGATACTGTTTCGATCTGTCTGACCTCATGTTCTTTATTGACCTCTCCACTTCCTCCCTGTATGATGTGGAGCTCTGTGTAGATCTGATTTAGAAACGTTGGGTTTCCTGCTTTAGGAATCCCCTCAAACACACACTGGAACCTCTTCTTCAGAGATGATTTAAGGTTACATTGGAGAATTGTGCCAGAAAATTCTGAAATACAAATGAAATCAGATATCAAAATTGTCAGTCTAACTTATTTAGAAACTTATCATTTACTTAAATCTTTAGAGAAATCCTTTTACTTCTCTGCAGGTTGTCAGCCAGCTCCCCCTGCTCCATCTTCCTCATGAAGTGTACTATGATATTAAATAATGCCTCCTTGTGTTTCCACTGCTCTTCATCATGACCCACCATGTTCTCATCATCACTCAGATCCTTTAAGCATTCTGAGTTTTCTGATGTCAGAACCTTTTGGATATTCTTCATCTCATTCTTCACAAACGTGATGACGTTTTCCTGCAGTAGCTGTTGCAGAGTTTTATTAGAATTATACATAAGATATACAATATACAATTGAGGAAAACTGCAGATATATGTTGAGCATACTTAAAGTCTTACAGTTAGTCTACAGCATGAATATTAGTGTAATAAGAGCAGATGAGAAGTAATACATGTACAGACCATTAATACGGAGTCCAGCTGTGTTTGATAGCACGGGGCAGACTGATCAGTGGGAACATCGGACTTCTGTTGGTCCTCACTATGTACATGTTTTCTATTAGAAAGATTAATAATTTGTTATTATGACAATAAGGCAGAATTGTATTCTCCTGTCATTTAAAATAAATACACAGAAATACATGAAAGGCTGCTGACACTGAGCCTGGTTTTGCTGGAGCTTGCTAAGGATGAGGGATTGCTGCAAAGTCAGTGACAGTGCAATAAACTGAGTTTCCTTAAATGGCTAACATTTTACCAATTGGCATTTTAAACTGAAATTGATTCTATATGTATGACTGATTGAAAGAAACTGATATGAAATATGTTTGGATATGAACTGAATTATTTTGTATTGTAAAATTAGATTACATTAAACTGCTACAATAAAAAAAGACTAATTAATGAGCCTCAAAACTGAACAGTCACCTATCTGTAAGTACATCCAGGATTTATTCTTTTCACTTTGACTATGCAAAATGTTCAACACAAACATTTCACAGGCAGAAAGAACTCTGCTACCTTCTAACTATGAGGAGACAGTTGCAGCCTCTGTTCCACAGTCCTGTATTTGAAAACAATGTAGATTTGCTTAAAAGATATTTGAATAAAAACCTTTACACAGTAACATACAACTCACCTCTCTGATTTAGAACGATGGTCAGAGTTAAAGTTGATGAAAAAGTCATTTGACTTGTTGCTCTTGAAGGACTCAAATTTTGGGTCACCTCTACGTTCTACTTCAGATTCATCTTCCTGATCTCTCCTGATGTAAAAAAAATATTAAAACACAGCACATTACATGCAGTTTAAAAAAAAATAAATAAATAAAAATATTTATCTAAAGACAATATTATCCAAATTACACACATCAATAACAATCTACAGTTTGTCAAACAGTCTTTCCAGGCAAATGTATTGAATATACAAAGAATAACTGAATATCTTAGAATCAGCTTTACAGGTCAAGATTGTGTCCTCAAACAAGAAATATGATTTTGACTTCAAAGTCTAAGCATACACATATTAGGCATAAATATTTAAACTTTAGAGGAAATTATATTAGATATATCCATCCATCCATTTTCTAACACCCTGGTCCCAGTTGGGTTCAGGACAGGTGCTGGTGCCTGTCTCCAGCGAGAGGCGGGGTTCACCCTGAACAGGTCGCCAGCTGGGCAACACAGAGACAGACAGGAAACACAACCATGCACACACACTCACACCTAGGGAGAATTTGGAGGGACCAATTAACCTGACAGTCATGTTTTTGGACTGTGGGAGGAAGCCGGAGTACCTGGAGAGAACCCACCACGCACAGGGAGAACATGCAAACTCCATGCAGAAAGACCCCAGGCCAGGAATCGAACCCAGAACCTTCTTGCTGCAAGGCAACAGCTCTACCAACTGCACCACTGTGCAGCCCCAATATTAGATATATATAATAATTAAATAGGAAAAAGCATATTTTTTATGTAAATAATGCTCATTTTGAAGCATCACTCAGTTTATCTCCAGGACCTCGTAATGCAACCTGTTAGAGCAAATCTTAAATCTCTCTGCCAATGTGTTCTGGGTTTTTAACTTCTCCCCCACTTCTCCCATGCTCTTTTTATTAATGGAGAATATTTAGATAAAACCTTTTCATGCATATTTCTATCCAAATAAAGATTTTCCAATGCCCATAATCTGCTCAGCTGCTTCTAGACTGTTTTAGACTGGACCTTAGACATTCATTTGACAAATGCACACAGTGTAAAGACAGTTGATAATCTGACCTCTGAGGGTCGCTCAGGCTCTCCTGTTCCAAACACAATGAGGTTTTAGAAGGAGAAACTCCCTCCTGTCTGTCCTCACACTGATCCATGCTGCTGAATTTACATCCACATCAGTGACACAGCTTCATCTGCAGGAGGAACACAAATCACTAATCTGAAGATCAACACTGTTCATCCTTTACATCATGTTTGCAGTAAAAAAAATAACAACAAAAAACCACCTGCTCCTCTTTTTCTGTTTAATTTTGGTTAAAGCTGCAGTATGTACCTTATAGTAAAAGTATATATTTTCTTCCAGTCTCTGACTATCGATTGAGACACAATCTGAGAGAAAAAATGTGGCTCTTCTGCTTTCTTCCAGTGCACCTTGTGCTAGCTAGAAACAACCAATCAGAAGCTGGCGCTGCTCATCCCTCCTACCCCGGTCCTGTTCTACATCTTTTCCTTAGCAGATCCTGTTGTCAATGCTCAGACTAGTTAGCATGGCAACCGATGACGACTTTCCTGCCATGGAAAGTTGTATCTCTGTTATTATTAGTTATTATTATTTAGCAGCGAGTACATGAGATTGATTGACAGTGCCAAGACCCTCCCCCTGGCTCTGATTGGTTGTTGGTTGTTTTTGGTCAGGAGCAGTGCATTTCTTCAGATAGCTCAGAGAGATGGTGGTGGAAATTGATCTTTTCTCAGATTATTTGTCTCTTATTACATTGTCAAAACATGGTGACAGTTTCAGCAAATATGTCAAAAACATATTCTTTATAGAAAATTACATACTGCAGCTTTGAAGGGGCTCACAATGATAAGCCAGCAATGTCCCAGTAAAATTTTCTGATAACATTTCAGAAACCTACACAGTCTGACAACATTTAATTGCACCTGAATTCAGTCACCAACATTTATTTTCCATTTATGCAAACAAACTTTTGAGAGACTGCTGATCTGATTTTATGACATTATTTGACAAATGTCACATTGTTGTTTTTAGCTTATCAAACCAACAGCATATCAAATCAATTCAGTTACAGTTCCTGATTTCCAAGTAAAATATATAACAAAGCAAACTTACAGTATGTTCAGTCTTAAGTGCTGAATAAGGAGGAGAAGAAGAAACTCTCCATTTGAGATGTGAGTCAAGTTGACAGTGAAACAGCTGAGCTGCGTACTGGAAATAACCTGAAGGTGGGAGGAGCAGCAACGGGAATAGAAGAGGAAATTGTAGAGAAATATTCCTGCTTAGATAAAAGATAAAAGCAGGGCTTAGAGCATCTTGTTACATGAAGGGGAAATTTGAACTACACCACTAGTTCGTGCTACAGATGAATAGTATTTTCTTTAGTAAAACAAATATTTAGCTATTTGTATTTAAATATTAATATCTGAGATTTTTTTCCTTTTGTGTGTAGTTTATTAAAAACATAACTGTTCTGTGTTTTGTTCTTGTAGTTTCTAGTTGTTTAACTGACGTAATTGTGTTGATCAGCCATTATATTTTTGCTAAGTCATCTATGCTTTGTATAGTTGGGTGGTTTATTAAGTTGACTTTTTGTTGTGTCAGTTAAATTGTGTTTATTTGACCTCTTTTAGGAGCTCAACATTCATTTTTTTGTAAATATAACATTTTGTGTTCAAATAAAACAAAATTCTAATAATTCCTGTCATTCATCTTGCTTATCAAATTTATCCATCACAAACCTGTATGACAGTTTTTTCCATGTCATACACAATATTAAAGCTGGTTTGCACCCATTAAGTAGCGTGTATCATAAGTCACATCAAGAATATTAAATCTCAATGAACATTAAATTAATTATGTTAAAGATCTTATTTTCAAAGTTAAGTATAAAACCAAGCAGTTTTACAGTTTGGTCAAACTGTCCTGACAATTGAGAAAAGAAACTCTGGACTCGCTGTGTGAGACCCAGGGACAGTAACAGAGTCCCTTACAGAATAGGACAGACTTTACAGGAACACGTCTGGAGGAATGTGAGGAGGAGCAGCAACAGAAACAGCAGAATGTCGAGCAACATTCCTGAAGTTGATCAGATGGTGATCAGAGCTGATCACCCTCTGATCATCAAATAAGCCACAGCAATAAGTTATGGTTTATTTGATCTCTTGAAGTAGCTCAGCATTCATTTTTTGTAAATATTATTTTTTGAGCTAAAACAATAATAATATAAAGAATACTTTCTGTGAATCCTGCTGCATCTTCCAAATTAATCACAATTATATTTCTCCTGTTCATGAAACATTTAACGCTTAATTAAAACATCTTTATCATGATCTGTAAGTGTTAAGACTTTTGTCTTCATTTATGTTTCTGTTTTGATTTTTTATTTGCTTATTTACTCAGCTCTTGCCATTTTAGTTAGTTTCTTGTGTTAATTAATTTATTCTTGCTTTGGACTTGTTTCCTTAGATTTCTGTTTCTCTAAGTTTATTGTTTTGGTTAGTCTTAGATTCTATTGTTTCTGCTACTCAACTTTTTCCTTTCAGCCTGTCAGGCTGCTCTCCATCCCAACTGTTCTCTATTTTCTCATTTCTCATCTGCTTCAACTTTCCCTCCAGGTGTCCCTTCTTTCTTGATTAGATTTTATGCTTTTCTGTTTCCTGTCACGCTGTCAGATTGTTCTGTGGTTGGTTTTCTGTAAGTCTTTCATTCTTCTTTTTATTAAACATTATCACCATGAGACTCCTGCTCTCCTACCTCCATTTTGGTCTGATTCCCACACACAATCAGTAGCTTCAGGAAATACTTTCAAAAATTTACTCCACTGTCAGGAGATCAATCAATCAATCAATCAATAAAATTGTATTTGTATAGCACATTTCAGCAGCAAGGCATTTCAAGGTGCTTTACATAATTAAAAACAAAATAAAAACAGCATGTGACATTGAATAAACAGTATGTCACATGCTGTTGACATGTGATGAGTCTTAGAAATTTTTGTTTATGTTTTGATTGCATTTCTTTATTTATTTAGCTCTTGCCATTTTAGTATTTTCCTTGTGTTAATTCATTTATTCTTGATTTGAACATCTTTACTGAGATTACTGTTTCTGTCTCTTTAGTGTTTTGGTTAGTCTGAGATTCTGTTTTTCCTCCTGCTCTTCATTCTCCTTCCTTAAGCCTCGACTAAAGTACTAGGAATCTAAACATTCTTGTCTTGCAGCTTTTTACTGTTGGTGTATAAATAGACTTTTGTTTTGAGTTTTTTTTTCTTCTTTAATCTCACCTATGTTTATTTTTAGTGATAATGTTATCAGATTAGATCTACATAGTCAGAGTCTCAGTCAGACAAGAATTAACACAAAATATTTATATATTTTGGGCTGGCTTTGCATAGTAAGTTAAGTTATCTTTGCTTTATTTGCTTTATTTGTTTTATTGGTTTTTAGCTAATTTTGTATTTGTTTGTTCTTTTGCTATGTTGTGCCACCCTCTTGTGGTAGATTTAGGTTACTGCAGGTCAGTTTTGTTTGTGCTCAGTTGACTTCAGTTAAGTTGGGCCAACATCTGTTATTTCTCATTTGACTTATTTTTCAATTAAACTTGATGTTTTATTAAGCATTTTGGGAATTATCAAATAAATTTTTTTTTGTCATTTTTGAACACCTTTTCAAAAGTCTGGTCTCGTACAGCTACTAAGCCACCAGCATCATTTGGTAACATAGACCTTGACGTCACCTGAGTGACTTTGATGCAGTTAAGTGCTTCAGATGTTGCACAAATCACCTGATTGATTATGACATGTAAATCATTTAGTAAGAACCTCATTAGATTTTCTTTCTCAGAGTAAGCTGCTTTGGTTGCTGTTATCAGTTACTTTGAGAGTTAGTAGTGGAAAGGTTGTGTATTTTGTAGAGAATCAATTGAGATCCTCAAAACATAATTTGCCAAAATCCTAAAAATAATATTGAATTATACCAGTTCTGTATAAAGACAACATGAGTCTGTATTAGTAACACATCTCTTGAATGCAGTGACAATATATGTGTTTCATTGCACAAAATATAAGTTAAATTTATAGAGAGGTTATGAAAATTGACTGCACTTAATTTTATGAA
>NW_015113084.1:14820-24669 GCF_001443285.1 Poecilia latipinna | reverse complement strand
ATAGTTTCCCAAAATTCTAAAAATAATATTCAGTTACTGTATAAAGTCTACATGAGTCTGTATTTGTAACACATCTCATGAATGCAGTGACACTATTTAAGTGTTTGTTTGCACAAAATATAAGTTAAATGTATAATTTATGAAGAATCAATAAATCTTGGCTTCACTTAATTTTATGAACCACTTGATGCCCTACTTGAGCACTTTGTCATTGAAGCCTCAACTGAGGAATCATGTTTCAACACAGCCACAATTAGTCATCACTATTTATAGTCTGTATTAACTGCAAAATACATATGTTGTATGACCCACTGATTAAAAAAGATGTCTGAGTGAAAGTGAGTGTAATACAGAAAGATTTATGAGCTGTATAGCTCTCCACCATAAGTGTTTTGTTTGTCCGCAGTGGGTGAGGATCTGATGAGAGCAGAGGATGGTGGGAAAGATTTGCAGTTCTGGCGTTTTGCAAGAACACAGTTTAATGACAGTGTTTTATGAATAAACAGAAAAACAGGAGCATAAGTACAGTTAAACATTGCTTTAAAACTTAACTTCACAGATGAATTTTACAAAAGAAAACCAACACATAGATCTAAAGCCAGAAAATATATGTGCATTGTCATCCTCACAAGGCAAGAAAAAAAGAATCATCCCACTGTTTCTATACCGTTACACTTTAAAAATATAGTTTCTCTGTTTTTACTGTAAGAAAACTTACTATAAAGAAAACATCCCTCCCCTTTTTATTTGACCTCCCAGTAACAGTGACCGTAAAGTAAATGAAAGACACAATATTCTGTAAAATATATGAACATTTTCTCTAACATACAGTAGTTGCATTACTTAGAGAGGAGAAAGTCCTTCTTTCTAATTAATAGCACTAAGATATTTTAATGTAACTGCATCACAACATGTTTGATTGAATGAACAACTGCATAACAGCCACAACATTCCAGTTTCCATTACATCCATGTAAAAATTACCATACATCATCAATAATAACAGCAACAATGAAAACATATAAATCAAAAGATATTGTGATTAACTCCAAATGTAGCATACCAAATAACAGATGAAAAATTTTACATTCAAAAACACTAAAATTTTATCTAAAAAACTAAACGGTCTGAATGGCATCCTGAAGTTTTATTTACACACAGACTCATGAATTCCTTCACTATTAAGAGACCTGTTGTATAGAAGAATATTTAAACAGCATTTTTGTGGGAGTTGAGACTTCAGTGACCAAATGTTTTCTTCACAGAATAATAATTAGGAAACCAGCTCAATATACATATTAAGAATTGAATCTAGACTCTAGTTTTTCTACTGAAGCAACATTTCCCCTTCATTCCTTGCATTTTATAGTCTGAAGGAAACCCAAGAAAAATATTTATTACACAGAAAATCTTTACATAAAACACCCAGATTACTGTTAAAAATGACCTATTGATAAAGTTTAGTGACTTTTATACACAAAAATAGAGGCTAGAGGTGTCAAGGTGTTTCTCTGACAGGATGAGACTTTTTACTCTGAACACAGTGACACAGTGGAACCGGGACTCCATAACGCAAACCCAGGATAAAGAGGTTCTGTAAACTTGGTGTTGAAGGTGTGGAGGTGAATCAGTTTGTCAGAGGATTTGTTGTAAAAGGACAGAATGCCAGCTTCATAGTCTACATATACTGCTACTCTTTCAGTGACCGCTGTGGGGATGCAGGGTATTTTTTCATTATTGTGCCAGACAGAGTAACCATCATCACTAGAGCAGCTCAGACTCCAGGACTGACTGTTCCCTCCAAACACAGAGTCATCCATATCTCCTTTTCTGTTAATTCCTTTGTAACTCACAGATATGAAAACCTCCCCTTTCCATTTGACCTCCCAGTAGCAGCGACCTTCCAGTTTATTGTCACAAAGCAGCTGAGGATTGTCAAATCTGACTGGATCATAAGGATATGACACGTCCTCTTCTTCATTTGTTATCTTCTTGTCTTTCTCAGATAGTTTGAGATTTTTGCTGATTGTGTTTGTGTCAATTTTGAGTGGACAGGAATCTAAAGAGGAGAGAACAAACACAATCCACCTGCAGTTAGTAATCATTTTTGACTCTCGGACTACTCCAGAAATAAAAGATCAGACAGCTTGAATGTGGATGTGTTGCTCTGTTGTCATGAATCAGATACTTACACTTTTTGAAACCAGGTATCGACCATTTCCCTGGTACAGTCATCAATCTGCAGCAAAAAATGAGAGAGAACAGGGGTTGGGTGTGAATGTCAGGCTGTCAGTTCAGCATGTAGACAATGTTATTAATGGAGGATCTTGGACACAGATTAGTTTGCACAGAGAGAAAATCTGTACAAGAGTTGAATAGAACAATTCAAATCTTGTATAGATTTGATTTGTATATGATCTGTGGTTGCTATATTACATTGTAGTTTTGTGTGGTTAATGTTTCTAAGAGATGCAAGACTAAATGTATTAACTTCTAAACACTATTGTTTTGAAACTGTAAATTTAAAGCAGTAGATCAGCTGTTTTAAAGATTGTGAGTAAACACAATTTCACAATTTCCTATAAAAGATAAGCAAAAGATGTTTGTAGAGGAAATAATGAAACTGAATTTATAAAATAACAATGTAACACATTGAAAGGTCAGAATAAATCAAACTTGGCAATAACTTTGTTTCCACAAAAAATGCAAAAGAAGGACATATTCCATTATTGGTGTTTGACAAATAGCCTAAGCCCTATCTCACGTGTTAAACTCAAGGCCCAGGGACGAAATCTGGCCTGCCAAAGCTTTTTATGTGGTACTCTAGATTTCAAATTACATTAAGTCCTTTCACAAATCTGCAAAATCAACAAATCTCCACATTTATTCTGATTTTACTGCAAAAGTTTCTCAAAATTGGTCAGAAACATTGAGTTTGAGTGACTGCTGCCTCCGCCTTACTTGATGCCAAGTTATAGTCCATAATTGATATGGCGAGTAATAAAACGTCACATTTAACATCATACATTAGTGCAAATACTGTAAAAACAAACATCTCTGAATTGGCACCACAAAATGTGCAATTTTGATTGCAAAAAAATACAACCCTAGAACAAAAACAAAATCCTAGAGGAACAGCTATTTATTGATATTTCAATAGTTTAATTGGTTTTATTGATATATTCTGCCACAACTGGCCCTTAAAGAACATTCAGATTTTTGATATGGACTAAAATTAAAATGAATTTGACACCCTTGCCTTATATTATATTAGGTACTATTATATTAACCCTATTTTAAATATTGACAGGAGGTGAATGGATAGAAAACTAAATACCAAACTTATACACCTATACTTTATATATATCTGCAATGGATCTCTCTTTGGATCTACCTGAGAGTCTCCAGTTTGGATCCTGATTTGTTCTTTATATCTGTCAGAGTCTTTGCCCCTGTGTTTCGGATTTGATTGTAGCTCAGATCCAACTCTTTCAGATGGGAGTCGGAGCCCAGTGCTTCGGCCAGAAAAGAACTGGCCTCTTCTGTTAATACACAGCCTGACAAACTGCAGAAAAACAAATTATTTAAAGATGGTCAGATTACAGTAGAGTGAGTACATCAGTTCTAATAAAATGAGGATAAAATAATTAGACATTCATAAAAAGAAAATGATTTAAGAAAAGAGTGATGTTCTGTAGGTTAGGAATGAAACACATTTTTATGTTAGTTGAAAAAAATATGAATAGGAAGGTGTGATTATACACTACTGAATGCCGCCTTAGAGAAAAGCATGTTACATCATTGGTGAAAACTTTGTTGTTTTGCATTAAAAGCAACCATTTGATTGGTCAGAAAATGTAAATGTTGCGGTTACTACCCTGAAGAATGCTGCAGTGGAAAGGACCAATCAGGATTTCCCTAAAGTTCTGCTCTTGGTCTTACTCAAACTAAAACACATTTATTCATTCAACCTTGGTTCAGTTTCAATTGCTCATCAATAAATGAAGAATAAAGAAAAGAAATGTGAAGTTTAAATGTGAAGCAACCATTGAAAACCCTGGATGGATATATTTTCTCATCAGAAAACTCCAGGAGGAATCTCTTAAATCCCTTATGTGGCAGAATTAAAAGCATAGAAATCTCCATATCAGTATAAAATAAAATGATGTTCTTGTGCTCATGGTATTGCAGCTACATGGCTGGTTCCACAACACAATAGCTGATTATTATTTGCATTTTAATGACTATGACCTTGGCCCCAAGTTCAGTGATGTGTGGCATTAAGATGATGGTATTATTATATTTTGCCAATGCGAGTGTAAATATTCATGTTACAGCATGTTTTTGTACTGCATGAGTTTCACACCAGATCTTTTGTTTACATGTAAGAATTCTGCTCTGGATGTTGAGCACAACTCAAGCAAAGCATCAAGTATACAAATAGGGTAGATATAGTAAGTGTAGTTTAGACAGAATTTTAAAGTATGACTTTAAATTTACAGAAGGAATGTATGAGAGAGAGGGTTATGTGTTTGGTAAATTAAACTATTTAAAATATCTAGCAGAAGAAATGTAAATGTAACAAATAATGTTTTCTGGCAAGTTGTGATCCTGACCTCAGAGTTTCCAGTTTGCAATCTGGACTCTTCAGTCCTTCTACTAGAGCCGATACTCCTGAATCCTCCAGGTTGTTGTTACTCAGGTCCAATTCTCTTAGACTGGAGGACGGGGAGCTGAGGACTTCTGCCAAAGCTTTGCAGCTATCTTCTGTGAGGTTACAGCCACCAAGCCTAAAAGTAAAAATAAGAATATCAACATTTTAAAAAATTTATTTATTTTACTAAAGCAGTAAAATAAATGTCCACATTCTATTGTATGGTTTTTGTTTTATTATGATGTTTTGTGAATTGGGTCATTGTGTAAAAATATCTCACAGGGGAAAATGTGACTTATCTATTAGCACATATTTTTTGTTACAATGTAAATAAAGTGAATCACTTATCCAAAAACCCCAAAAACCCAATTGCTTATAAATGAGATTTTTTTATAACTACAACTTGTTGTTCATATATTTTAACCAGGTAAGTTTATAAACTAAATTTATAAAACTATTCTAATGATACTGGCCACTCAATGTGCTTTTACATTTCAGCTCACATTCACCTATTGACACAAAAATACACAGATTGGGGTTGAATGTTTTGCCCAAGAACACTTTAACATGTTGCAGGCGGAATTTGTGATTACAAATTCACTCCTATTGTTTAGCTATAAACTAATAATGATCAAATAACCAGTTCTGAGTTTATTTTGTTGCAGCTAAACCTGAGCTTCACCAACAGATGTGTGACAGCACTGATTAAATTAAATAGAACACAAATAATGAATACATGGGGATAGCATTTAAAATCCATTTAAATTCATATATTTATATTAAATTGTCTTCACAAAAATTTGACCTTGTTAGCCAAAATTAAATGTATTTTGAAAATGTGTATGTTTGTCTAAAAGTATACATACAGAGCCTTGTTGGATGCTTTGACCACTGGCATCAGCTTCAGTAGAACCTCCTCTGAAGCTGAATATTTCTTCAGGTCAAACACATCCAGAACTTCTTTTGATGTCAGTAAGACGAACACCAGAGCCGACCACTGAGCAGCAGAAAGGCTATCTGTGGAAAGATTCCCTGACTGCAGAGCTTGCTGGACTTCCTCCACCAGGGAGTGATCATTCAGTTCATTGAGGCAGTGAAAGAGAGTGATGCTTTTTTCTACAGGCAAATTCTCATTGAGCTTCTTCTTGATGAACTGGATTGTTTCCTGGTTGGTCTGTGAGTTGCTTCCTGTTTGTGTCACCAACCCTTCCAGAAGGCTCTCATTTGTCTGCACTGAAAGACCCAAGAGGAAGCGGAGGAACAAGTCCAGATGTCCATTTTGATCTTTCACGATCCTACTAACAGCACTCTGATGGAGATTTGTTAATTTTGGTTTCTTATAAGCTGTAGAAATCCTGGAAGCTACTTGTTTTTGTTCCATCACATTAAGATTGTCTTTGATGAAGGTCAGATGGACATGAAGAGCTGCCAGAAACTCCTGAACACTCAGATGGACAAAGCAGAAAACCTTGTCCTGGTACAGTCCTTTCTCTTCCTTAAAGATCTGTGTGAAGATTCCTGAGTACACTGAAGCTGCTGTGATATCGATGCCACACTCTGTCAGATCTGACTCATAGAAGATCAGGTTTCCTTTCTGCAGCTGATCAAAAGCCAGTTTTCCCAGAGACTCAATCATCGTCCTGCTCTCTGGAGTCCAAAGTGAATCAGTTTCTTTCCCTTTGCCATACTTTGTTGTCTTCACTTTGGTATGAACGATCAGATAGTGGATGTACATCTCAGTGAGGCTGCTTGGTAACTCTTCTCCCTGTTTAGGTTTCAACACATCCTCCAGAACTGTAGCAGTGATCCAGCAGAAAACTGGGATGTGACACATGATGTGGAGACTCCGTGATTTCTTGATGTGGGTGATGATCCTGTTGGCCTCCTTTTCATCTGTAAATCTTTTCCTGAAGTACTCCTCCTTCTGTGGGTCACTAAACCCTCTGACCTCTGTTACCATGTCAACGCACTCAGCAGGGATCTGATTGGCTGCTGCAGGTCTTGTAGTTATCCAGAGGCGGGCTGAAGGAAGCAGTTTCCCCCTGATGAGGTTTGTCAGCAGAACATCCACTGAGGCAGACTTTGTAACATCAGTCAGGATCTCCTTGTTGTTGAAGTCCAGTGGAAGTCGACTCTCATCCAGACCATCAAGGATGAACAGAACCTGGAACTGTTCAAACTGGCTGATTTGTTTGGTTTCAGTAAAGAAGTGATGAAGAAGTTCCACCAGGCTGAACTTTTTGTCCTTCAACAGATTTAACTCTCTGAATGTGAATGGAAATATAAACTGGACATCCTGGTTGGTTTTATCTTCAGCCCAGTCCAGAGTGAACTTCTGTGTTAGGACTGTTTTCCCAATGCCAGCCACTCCCTGTGTCATCACTGTTCTGATTGGTTCAACTCTTCCAGGTGGGAGTTTAAAAATATCTTCTTGTCTGATTGTTGTTTCTGGTCTCTGTGGTTTCATGGACACTATTTCAATCTGTCTGACCTCATGTTCTTTATTGACCTGTCCAGTTCCTCCCTCTGTGATGTAGAGCTCTGTGTAGATCTGATTCAGAAGAGTTGGGTTTCCTGCTTTAGGAATCCCCTCAAACACACACTGGAACTTCTGCTTCAGAGACGATTTCAGTTGACGTTGGGAAACTGAAGTATAAAGTTCTGAATAAACACAAAAGTAAGTGTTTCATTAAAATTCTGTATGTTTTTAAATAATGCATATACAGACCTTGTTGCCCCACCTCTTGTGTCTTTAATAAAATATTGCATGTTTATGTCTAAAGTGCTTGTTGATTAAAAGGAAAGTTAATATCCTTTCTTGTTTCTTGAAGATGTTACATCTTTTGTTCAAAACATTTTTGTCAGCATTTTTGATTGTGTACATATAAGAGGTGAAACAGCTTTAGGAAACAAGAAAAATATCCTTTTGCTTTATTTTCTGATATTTAGAGATAGTATGCACATTAGAATCGACACCAACATCTTCAGCATGTGTAATATTTGTAGAACTTCTCTTACTGTTCTTCAGACGATTTGCCAGATTCTTCTTCTTCATTTTCTTCAGAAAGTTCAGTGTGAGCTTTAAAAGGGCCTCCTTGTTGCTCCTGTTCAGCTCTTCATCCTCGTCTTCTGACACTTCATCAAACTCCCACGGACTATCTAAACATTCTGTGTTATTTGGATCCAGGACATCCTGGATTGTCTTTAGCTCGCCATTCACATAAGTTACAATTTTTTCCTTCAGCAGCTGGAACAAATGAATAAATTAATGAATCATCAGACTAAAATACAGCCAAACTTTACATTGGAAAGACTGATAAAACAGTGATATCATGTACTTAAACAGGACTAACAGAAAGTAGTAGTTGTAGATGTGCAAACCTTAAAGGTAGAGTCCAGCTGTTCAGACTGGCCACTAGGAACCTCTGAGCTCTGCTCATCCAATCTGCAAAGAAATCATGAAGAATTAACTCACATTATCTGACCACAAAAAACAATCATAATGTAAAGCTCCATGATTTAATGTCTGTCTGAATTTTCAGAAGAAAATATAAGAACCGGTGATTAACTATCATAACACCATCAGTTGTACTAAAACTCTGCAAAGTTCAATCTTAATACTACTTTCACAATGTTGGCTATCTCACTTCTGTATCCTAATGACATTGGCAGATGCTCATCATTGTTTCTGTGCTCAGAAATGCATTAGGAATCTATATCTTCCTGTCTGGATCTGAAACTGCATCAAGTTTAACAAGTTTGCATGCAAAAATAGATTTGACAATGTCAGATTTTGCCTTCCTACAAAGATACAAATTGACTAGTTGAACTTAAAGTTCTTTATAATGGGTTTTTCCTATCAGTTTTAGTTCAAACATAATCATTGATCATTCCTTATCATAGTGATTGGTGGATCGTGTTACCCTGGGAACAACAAATGACTGAAAAGTGTACTTCTTTCACAGATTACTTTGTGAGGCCCAAGATCAACCAGATCAAAAATGTAACACATGATTTTGCAGGACTCCTAAACAACCTTCATTCTTTACGCTTTTACTGTTTGTAGAAACTTAATACAAAACAATTTCACATATGAACACAGAGACGTCTTTTAAAAGAGTCAGGCCATGTGCTAAACATACTAGCAGGAAATGACCCGCTAAATCAGCAAACATCAAAAATAAAGATAGCTCACTTCTCTGGAGAAGGAACCTCTGAGCTAAAGTTAGGAACCCTGTCCTTGGAAAAATCACTCCTGAAGGACACACAGCTGGGCTCCTGATGGATCCTGATTAAAAGAAAAGTTGTCAGAAAATGAAAGAGGCCGATTGTATCGTGCTACACATCTTATGAGGAGACAGTGGACAGACAATCACATTTAACTGTTGGCTCATTAAAGATTTCAGAGACAAAATAAATATTGGTAAATAAGTTTTATTTAAGATGGTTTAAAAGCAGAATAATTGTCAAATTGTTAAATAAAAGTGTTCTGAACGTGTTATAAAAGCAATAAATTAATCAGCCCATAAAGATGCATGTTAATTAAATTTTACACAGATACAATCAGCTCACCTGTCTGAGGATGAAGGTTTTTCTGAACTGTCTTGGGAGACATCACTGCTGATTCCAGTGATGTCTCCCTTTGATGGGTTCAGTGATGATGTGGGGGAGACATCGCTGGATTCAGGTTTTGACCCCTGATGAGTCCTGAATAAAAAACAAATGTTGAATGAGATTCTAGTGATAGAATATGGCATATTCCATCACTAGAATATGCCATATTCTAGTGGCATATTCTAGTGGTACTAGAATATGCCCCCCCAAAAAAAACAAAAAACAAAAGACATCTTGTCAGCATTCAAAAATGATTTTAGTAATTAAAGAGAGCTCTTTTAATTTCTGGTTTTTGTTCTGGTCTTTTAGGTCTCCAAGTTACTTCCTGTTAGAGAACAATCTTCCACCTTCCTCTTCCTTTCTGGACTAATCTGCCAATAAATCTTTATTTTGTTACCTATTACTGGAGACGTTGCTCCCACTACTTTATTCTGCGTGGCCAAGTTGTATTTTATTGAAACACATTAATTGTTTCACACATGGAAATGAGTATCACAGTCATCAGCTAAACTCAACACATTTAAAAATGAAAATATGTCCTTTAAACAATTTTAACTGTATTCTAAAATTAGAACACTTATG
>NW_015113084.1:7967-10603 GCF_001443285.1 Poecilia latipinna | reverse complement strand
GTTCTGGTCTTTAAGGTCTCCAAATCACTTCCTGTTATACAACAATCTTCCACCTTCATCTGCCTTTCTGGACTCATCTGCCATTAAATCTTTACCTTGTTACCTATTACTGGAGACGTTGTTCCCACTACTTTATTCTGAAGTGGCCATGTTGTAGTTCATTGAACCACATTTATGGTTTCAGACACGTAAATGAATATCACAGTCATCAGCTGAACACATTTAAAAATGAAAATATGTCCTTTAAACAATTTTAACTGTATTCTAAAATTAGAACACTTATGGACACATTATGGATGAGTTACTGTATCAGCAATTATAGACATTTAAACACAAAACATTTCTTTGGTGTTAATCTTAATAAGTATCATTGTGAATGTGTTTTAGTAAATATTTGAATAAAACAAATTGTATTACAACCCAATCATATAGTCACATCAGATGAAAGTCAGCTTAAGTTTTCATACAATGTAGTTGTACAGTTGATCATTAAACATCAGTTATTGATCTGTTAAATGAATCAGGCTGATTGTATCGTGTTACACATCCTATGAGGAGACAGTGGACAGACAATTGCATTGAACTCTAGATTCATTAAAGATTTCTGAGACAAAATAAAATTGTAAATAAGTTTTATGTAAGATGGTTTGAAAACAGAATAAATGGCAAATTGTCAAATAAACGTGTTTTGAAAGTGTCAAAATTTCATCTGATCTGCCTGCCAGCCAGCCACCCACCCAGCCATATAGATGTATGTTAATTAAATTTTACCCAATCACAATCAGCTCACCTGTCTGAGGATGAAGGTTGTTCTGGTCTGATGTCGAGAGGCCTGTCTTTGGAGGCATCACTGTTTTCAGTGGGTTTAGTGATGGATGCCTCACTGTCGTGGGAGACATTACCAGGTTTATGTTTTGACCCCCTGAATAAAATATGTTGAATGAGATTCTATAAATACTGGATAATCAATGTTATTGAAATGTGGAATTTAAAACTAGAATATCTGACTCTGTCCAGTAAATATACTTTACTGGTAAAAAATAGAGATCTTGCCAGCTTTTGTGTGCAAATAATAAGAATTATATTAATATAATTTTCTTATTTAAAGAGAGCTCTTTTACCTTCTGTTTTTTGTTCTGGTCTTTTAGGTTTCTGACTTACTTCCTGTTAGACAACAATTTTCCACCTTCCTCTTCCTTTCTGGACTAATCTGCCAGTAAATATTTACCTTGTTACTTTGCTGTCACTACTTTATTCTAGTGTGGCCATGTTGTAGTTTGTTGAACCACATTTATGGTTTTAGACATGGAAATGAATATCACATCCATCAGCTGAACACATTTAAAAATTAAAATATGTCCATTAAACAATTTTAACTGTATTCTAAAATTAGAACACTTATGTGACCTGTTTGTTAAATATAGATGAAAACATATGTAGAATACTGAGGAATTATTTGTGTTATTTATTAATATGAACTGTGTATGAAGTAAAAGTTGTGAGGAGCCTGCAATTATCATCTGACCTTTTCTTCTTGCCCTTAATCATGCTGCTGGATTTCCATCCACATCGGCTTACACGGTTTCCTTTTTAACCTGCAAGGAAAACACAAATCAGTCTTCCACATGTCGTCTATGATCATTCTTCAGTTTTGCTGCAAAAAATCAGGAGCTTCTCCACTATTTTCTGTTTTAAATCAGTCAGCTGAATAAAGTCAGACAAGCGTTAGTAGAGGAGACTGCTGTACTTTGAGTATCTGTCCACTAGAACATTATGAGATATTAGACACTTTGCAAGACTTCATGAAAAATCCATCACAGCCAACAATCTCTGTAGTCAGTTCACTTTATAATCAGTTCCTGATTATAAAGTTTCTTACTGGTGCTTTGATCACAAATTGAAGCTCATCGTACATCATAAATCTTGTGGTTAGAGAGTTAACACCAACAAGGAAACATTTCAGTTGAAAACTTGTTCCTCCTGTTCTGTAGTTGATGCTGTTGTGCAGCATTCTGTTCTCTGCGGTTTTTTCTAGGACTTGTCAAATAGTGTCATTAACTGAAATGATGATGCCCTATTTTATATAAAACTATCATTAACTTTCAGCATATCCAATATATTTTTAAGAAACCATGTAATTGACCTCTAAAATGTCTGTTATTTACTCCATCAAAGTATAAGTAGAATAGAGCCAACAGGAAGTTTTTGTTTCTGAATTTTATGGTGAAATGAATGGTTGAGTTTAAGATATTAGAAACATTAATCAGTTTCATGAAGAAAAAATATACCCACAATTATTTAAGTGAGTCTATATTCTAGTAATCCTCTGCATTCTTCTTCAGAATAGGAAAAACAAAACAATGTGTTAAATAAGAAGAAAGTGTTTTTTCCTTGAATCAGAAAACAGAATCAAACAAAGTGAGTTTGATGAAGATAAAGTACAACCTAAAACCAAGCAAACTTATTAATTGATACAGTTGTACAGTGACCAAGAAAAATCCACGCTCATACCTTTCATACAATTTCATTTAAAACTCAACTCAATCAACTAAACACTTTCCAGTGTGATGCACTTCCACTGATTTCTATGAGAAGGCAGATCTCAGGCTGTCAGACTGATGTTGGGACAGAACTTT
>NW_015113084.1:0-3452 GCF_001443285.1 Poecilia latipinna | reverse complement strand
GATGAAGAAGCTGCTGTACATCAACCATATCAGTCCACTAGATGGAGACATTGAGCTGCAGCTTGCATGAACAAACTACAGTATACCTGCTCCACAATAACAGTTCAACATCTGAGAGCATTTAAGAAATAATCCATATTCAAAGTACCAAACTCAAATTTACTCATTAGATTTTGGATGTCCATGTACCAACTTTTAGAACATTAGAACAAAAAATCTGATTAGAAATAAATGTTAGATTTCATAGGACATCCAAAGGTTTGTTATGCAAATATATTAAATACAATGTAATTTATATTAAAATAATTAAATTAAATAAATTATACCTCCAGGTGAGACTAAACGTTGTTCCAAATGTATCCATCACCCAAAATCCAGGAACAATAAACTAATTTATGGCTCAACATTACAAGAAAATTCAACTGTATATGGTCACCTGCAACATTAGTGTTTACCACCAAAGCATCATCCAGACACAATTGTCAGACCTTCAGTTGATTTTAGACACTTTGCAAAACTTCATGAAAAATTCATCACAGCCAACAATCTCTGTATTCAGTTCCTGGTTATAAAGTTGCTTACTGGTGCTTTGAGCAGAACCTGAGGCTTGTCGTACATCATAAATCTTGTGGTTAGAGAGACAGCGCCAACAAGGAAACATTTCAGTTGAAAAATTGTTCCTCCTGTTTTGTAGTTGATGCGGTTCTGCAGCATTCTGTTCTCAACGGTGTTTTCCAAGACTCTGCTTTCATTATTTATCTCACAGTCATTAACTAAAATGATGATGATCTATTCTTATACAAAACTATCAATAAACTTTCAGCATATCTGGTATATTTTTAACACACCATGTAATAGACCTCTAAAACATCTATCTTATACTCCACCAAAGTATAACTTAAGTAGAATCAAACCCATTTCAACAGGAAGTTTTTGTTTCTGAGTTTTATGGTGAAACCAAAGGTTGAGTTCAGGATATTAGAAACATTAATCAATTTCATGAAGAAATAAATATCCACAATTATTTAAGTTAGGCTATATTCCAGTAATCCTCTGCATTCCTCTTCAGAATAAACAAATCAATACATGTTAAAATAAGAAGAAAGTGTTTTCTCGAATCAGAAAACAGAATCAAACAAAAAGAGTTTTCTAAAGATAAAGTACAACCTAAAACAGAGCAAACTTACAGTTTCTTTAGTCTTGTGTTGAAGACGACAACACTCTCCACTCAAGGTGTGAACCAAACAGCTTGTGACACAGATGAGCTGCTTACAGGAATTTGTTTGTCTCTAGTGAAGGAAGAAAACTGGGTAGGAGGAAAAGCAAAGAAAGTTGTTGAACAACATTCCCAAAGTTGTTTTTCTGATTGAAGTGCAGACGGCCTTTTGAAATACAACATTGTCTTCTTCATGAAGTGGGTAGTGGCAATGTTTTCCCAATGTTCTTTTGAAAAATGCTCCAAATCCGTCAGATTTCAGGGTTATGGTTGAATATAGTCCTTTACATACCAATTTACAGATTTTAATCCATAGTGGAGGGAAAAGTCTGGACAGTGTTGCACAAAAGTTTCTCCACTTCTTCATGGTATTCTTTGCTGTTCTATGGTAGATCTGAAGCTTTGGAAATTGTTTGTATCATCCTCCTGACTGATACGACATGACAGTGCGATCTGTTTGGTGGAAGCTCTCTGCATACCAAGGTTTTGACTAAGAAAATGTCAGAAAATGCCCTAAAACAGCTAAGCTTTATTTGGTGTTTATAAAATGCATCTTACATGATGGAAGATGTGCAATGACTCCTTTAGGACACGAAGTTGAATGTGCCAGTTAATTCCAAACACACATTCACAGTTATGAAAAGATATACATGCTTAATCTGCTAAATAAGCCCTTTTTATATCTTTAAAAAAATTATGTTATTATACAGCTTTTAGATCACAATAAAGTTGGGGAAGGTTCAAAATGTATTTATCTTGGTCTCTATGATGGCCACGCTCACACCTTTCATACACTTTATTTCAAAACTCAACTAAATAAACCAAACACTTTGCAGCGATGCACTTCTGCTGATTTCCACTAGAGGGCAATCTCAGACTGTCAGGCTGATGTCGGGACAGATTTTTACGGTATTCACATTTTAGGTATTTTTAATTTCTATGTTTCCAACTATTGACAAATAAATATTTTCCATTTATTTTAGATAACAGAAAGAAGGCAAACAGTAAGTACATCAAATCAAGAACACCAAGTCTTGTGAAAGAGCTGCCATTTTAAGCAGATGAAGGTTTATCATTTCAGGTACGGAGAGATCAGATGTTCTGATTGACCTTTAAACTCTCAGCTGGACCATCAAGCAAAAATCAAACTGCATTATTAGCTTTATAGCCCCACAGTAGCTGTGTTTCAGCTGAGTAACCTCTGAATTACTGCTTAGCAGAACCTGATTATGTGTAAAAGTCTGCAACACAACAGAGATTCAACAAACATCTTCATTTGGGAACCATCTGATGAAGACGAGGGATGATGAAAGTCAACAGCAGCAGGACTTTCAGCTTTGTGGTCACATTTCTTAATCTCCCACTCAGTCTGATCAGTAAACTCTGGGTCGGGTCAGAGCTGTGGTGAGCTGGACACCTGGTGTCAGAGGTCAGCTCTGTGCTGACTAATAAAACCTCAGAAATGACAGAAGGAGGCATTAAATTATAGATATTACATTTTAGGAGCAGCTAAAGAAGCTGAAGGCCACATGTTGAACTGACATATGGATACAGTATAAATAATGTGCTGCATTTAGTCATCATTAAAATGTGATTTAGTTTGATTTATGTTGAGTTGTTCTGGTTAAACTGAGGTCACAGATGGACCAGGTAGTCCAGGAAGTGAGTGCTGGACCAGAAACACAGTTTATCTCTACTTTAATTTGTTTTAATAAATAAAGAATGTTATCACAGTAATGACAGTGTCCCTAAAGAGTAATTTCTCCTAGTACATTACAGGACACAACAGACTTAGATAATAGACTTATTTCAGGAGTAATTATAACTCTTTGACTGAAAGTGAAGGAGGAGATAGTGAAACTAGAGTCAATAATTAACTTATTTGTAATTACACTCATCTATTTCCTAATAAACTAACTAAATAAAAACAAACATGAAATATTGCATGTTTCATGCATATTGCATGTTTTATGAACTGAACATGAAGAACTGAACATGGTCCTGTTCATTAAACTAGATAACAAATATAACTTTATATGTCTCTATCAATCTACCTGGAATTTTAGGAAATTAATTTTTCAAACAATGTGGAGCTCCAACACCGAGTTAAATTAAACCTGGGTTAAAAGTTTGAAAATGGTACTGTAACACACACTGCCAGACACTGAAACTGACTGTTTTTTATTTTAACACGTCAGTGTCATACAAACAGCATCTTTAGACAATCTCTAGACCA
>NW_015113083.1:364003-367411 GCF_001443285.1 Poecilia latipinna | reverse complement strand
GCCAGGTTCTGTGTGGGCAGACATGATGGAGCACAGGCTCAGAACATGCTGAGGTACTGGTTGCTGTGGTGAATACGGTGTTAGACACATTTCTGCTAATGCTAACAGCAGAGCTAATTTTTCGCTCTGCGCTTGTTTGGCGCACTTAGCTTTCCCTTAACTGTAAAACACAGAGAGCAAGAACAACATATGAATATAAGTATAATATTTAAGGTGTTATAGAAATGTAAATTATGTCAAAACAAAATTTACATAATTTATTAGTTTATTGTCCTTAAGAATTTTAATTGAAGTTAGCATTTTAGCATTAGCTTCCTCTAAATAGGTATTGGAATAGCTATTTAGCATTAGCATCTGCTAAATATGTTTGTTTTGTGTATCTCTTTTGCATTAGCGGAACTAATGTTCATTGTGTTTGGACATTAGCCTGCCTAGCTAACGTTTTAGCTAGCAGTGCTTACCGCTGAGGAGACACGACGGTTCAGGAGAACTTCCTGTCGGCATAAATGAGTGAATGAGAGGATAAACTTAGTTTCTACATTCTGGATGAAGTTTCTAGAAAACCGTTAGACCTGCTGTGACTCTGATCTGCAGGATTTATGATGTTTCTAAATGAAAACTGGATCATCAGTTCGGTGGCTGCAGCTTTCAGACATATTTTAATTTTAATATGATGAGAGATTTAACCGGAAGGGTCTGTGTTATTCTACAGGTTGGGTGAATCCCGCCCTTTCGGGGTTTTTCCCCATCGCCATGCGGAGCCGGACGCGTGACGCCATCCTCCGGTGAGCCGCATGCTCTGCAGCCGGACTGCAGCTGCGCAGAGAGTGAGAGAGAGCCGCAGAAACAGCAGCCTCCGGTGCAGACACACACACACACACACACACGCACACACACACACTGAGAGAGAGGAAGGTGAGGCTGAGCTTTCCCTGGATCGGACCCGCAGAACCCGCAGGACCCGCAGGAGGGGATCCTTCCTCCACCCGCAGCTCTGCGTCAAAAGTAAGCTTCGTGCGGTGATCGCCCCGCAGCGCAGGGACAGAGGTAACCATGATGATGATGATGATGATGCGTGTCAGTAAAACAGCCGCAGCGGTTCTCCGCACCGATGCGGGATGCCGTCCAGCTTCACGCGTGAAGCTCTGCATGCTGCATGAGAGGCGATGACGTAGGGAATTCCCACAGTAACCCCGCACAGTCCCCGCACGTCCCGCACAGGCGGAGCCGGACGGCGTTGTTATGTAAGGCGGATTCTGCTGACATGGTTCGGTTCGGTTCGGCCTCCACCTGGGGGCCGGGGGGCTGGCCTGTGATTGGTCGTCAATCAGCTTCAAATCGATCTGCAGTCAGATCAGTTTGCGGTAAAAGACACTGATGATGATGATGAGGCCTTCATCCTGTTTTCTTTGTTTTCTTTTAAAATCTTTGATCAAAGTTGAAGAAAACTAAAGATGCAAACGCAGCATTTCAGATCTGCAGCTTCCTCTGGATCAGACCTTCATCCTCATCCTCAGCTCGGCTCGTTTTACATCACAGATTCATAAAAATATGTTTTATTTCCCCACAGACAAACATGGCTGGTCCAGAGGAGCTGCAGGGTTGTTTAAAAACGGAGAAAAAGGATTTAAAGACATAATATTTACCATAACAGGCAATTAAATAAAATCTGTTCAGCAAAAACCAGCAGAAATATTTAAAATGTTTAAAACCAGCAAGGTGTGAAAATGTATTGTTGTTTTTGGATCCAGATCTCCAGATCAATCAGCGTTAGACAAAAAATAGATATTTGATAAAATATCTACTACAATAAATATTATTATTAAAGAACTAACATTTTTATTTTTTAGTTTATTTAAAATCTGAATAAAAGTTGAGTTGCACCAGATTTAGCTGAAGCTAGTTTCCTTTGGGCGAGTTCATTAAACAGATTAATATCATAAAACTTACATTGAAACTATGTTTCATTGCATGAGGTCATAAAATTATAACAATATAAATAAATAGAACTAAATGTCAAACTTTTACTTTGTAATCACTAATATCCAGCTTACAGTTTAAAAGTTTTAAACATTAATTTAGTGAAAAATAAATTTTTCTTCTGAATGCTTTAATATTTGAGGAAAATTTTGTTACATTTTCAACTAATGACGGAAATAATATATAAAATATGTTATTGTTTCTTTTTGTGGAAAATACTGAACAGTAAGGGCAACATTTCAACATAAATACAGTGTCGTTATAAAACACTGCAGCATTTACAAAATCAGCATTAATAAATGTCATGCAATTAATGTCAATAAAATCAAACTTTGTGCATTAAAAGGAAATCTGCAGATTTTTGTTTCTGAAACATTTTCAGTTTTTTCTTCATCCAGTGACTCAGAGGAGAAACGGCCCAGACATTTTACTCAGGTGGACGTAACCGACAGTCTGTCAGAAGGGAAACGATCATTTTATGATCAATGAATGAATGATGTGCAGCCCGGTACGGAGAGACAAAAGAGCAATAATCAGTCTGGAATCCTCATTAAGTCATCAAATAAAGAGATAAAAACGTCCTCTAATGAACCCACATGGAGGTCAAAGGTCAGCCAGCAGTACAAACTTTTTGACAAAATCCTTCAGTTAAAACACAAGGCGAAACAAAATTTATAAATATTTAAAAAATGTTTTGTCTTTTTTATTGTATCTGCTCGATAATAAAGTGAAAACTGATTTTTCTTTTGTAGAAAACTGATCAGGACAGGTCTGGGTTCTACCGGTTTGGATGATTTATTATTTGGGTTTTAGAGTAAAAGCAGGTCAGAGTTTGAGCTGCTTTCATTCAGATGAAAAACCAAAAACTTTATTTTTTGCACCTTATACTTTTTGAAGAACATATAATTTTTCTGTAAGATAAATTGGTAAATCTGTTCTGCTAGTGGACAGATTCGCTCTGTTCCAGAACTCGGGTCGGAGCCAGAAATGGCCCCCGCACCGCCCTTTGGACCCCCTACAGCGTGTTTTGGATCCATAAGGTTCAGAACCACAGAAACCGGACCTGTTCCTCTGACGACCCCTCTCTGGGAGGCTGGAGGCGGTTTCCCTGGAAACGGGTCGGTAATCCGGGTCAGTTCGGACAGGAGGCAGGATTACAGCGCAGAACCTCTGTACCCGTTCGCACCGATCTCCACCTGCAGGCCGGTCCGGTCTGCTCCCCGCATCCCGCCCAGCATCGGTGGAGCCATTACGTAACCATGGCAACGTCACAGCAGCTGGTTTCTGGGAGGAGACCCAGAATCAGACCGGGTCGGCCACGTGAGCCGGATTTACAGCGCCCTGCATCTGGATGGAGGTTTATTCTCCCGTAAATCCCTGTCTGAGGTTTCACTGTGTGTGTGTGTGTGTGTGTGTGTGTGTGTGTGT
>NW_015113083.1:350358-360312 GCF_001443285.1 Poecilia latipinna | reverse complement strand
TTTTCTGGAAATTTGCTCCAGATTTGAGCACAGAAGCTGAATGCCACTTCTCCATGTTTGATTCTTTTTAGCTTAAGCTCAATATTTAGCACTGAGCTAAATACACTGCTCAAAAAAATAAAGGGAACACTCAAATAACACATCCTAGATCTGAATGAATGAAATATTCTCATTGAATACTTTGTTCTGTACAAAGTTGAATGTGCTGACAACAAAATCACACAAAAATCATCAATGAAAATCAAATTTATTTGGAGCCACACACAAAATTAAAGTGAAATGTTGCCTTTATTTTTTTGAGCAGTATATTTAGTTTAGTTTAAAACTAAATATTTAGCATCAAACAAATATTTAGTTAGCAAGCTAAATGTTTAGATGGCTACATACTGGTTTGAACCTAAATATTTAGCTTGCTAGCTATACATTAGCAGTATTTATTAGCTGCAAGCTAAATATTTTGCTTCCAACTAATATTTAGCTAGTTAAATATTAGCTTGAGGTTAAATATTTAGTGTGTTAAGCGACTCGTTGCCAGGCGGCCATGTTGGAGACCAGCAGCAGGACTGTGCTGGACTCAGGCTGCTCTCTGTTTGAATCATTTAATTCTAACTCTGGTTTCCTCTCTGCTCCCCTGAGGTTCCTGAACCTGTGACCCTCCTGTGACCTTTGACCTGTGACCATGGCAGTCTGTGAAGTCATTCGGTTTGGGTCAGACAGTCACAAGTATCCAGATCCGGCAGCAGCGGCGCTTTAAGGTTTGATCCAGACGCTCTTCTTCTTCTTCTGTACGTCTGTGACTGAGCCGCCGCCCAGCATGCGTCCGTCCCTCGCCACTGCGGTCCTCCCACCCAGGACCCGCTCCCACAATCCCCCCAACCTGTCGGTGGGAGGCCGCGAACACCTTTCCGCCCCCCGCCGGCGCAGCCCTCACCTGCGCCACACACTGAGCCCAGAGAACCTGCGGACGCTGGCGGAGCGCGGCGGGGCGGCTGTGGACGCCGCCTCCATCATCGGTGGGCCGGTCGGGCTCACGAGGGCCAACAGCGATACCGACCTGGTGACCTCACAGAGCCGCTCCTCGCTCACGGCGTCCACGCTGGAGTACACGCTGAACCGCGGTCAGAACCTGGTCATCACCTGGGACATCAAGGAGGAGGTGGACGCCACCGACTGGATCGGGCTGTACCACATTGGTGAGTCCAGAGCCGGGACAGGGCCTCCAATTCGGGGGCCCCTCTTCCTGTGGAGAACTTTGCCTCTAGCCACGTTTGAGTCAGGGGTTGGTGGATTCTGGGAGAGGGGGCGGAGCTTAAAAATAATCACTGGTTCTTATTGGCTGAGGTGTATTTTTGAAAAACTGACACAAACGATTAAACTCATAGCATCAGATTGTAGCTGTGGTAACACAACAATCAAACTATGATGATTGTTTGCATTTTACAAAGAAAATTTACCAATAAAATCTTAAATTTAAATGTTAAAAAATATAAATCACTTAGTTTATCTCTGGAGACATGGTTAAAACTAATTTACTTTAACGCTATATGCTATACCATTTTGGTTTAGCGCTTTAGCATTAGCAGAATTACTTTTCATTATTATTGCTCAGGACCGGCCCAGGCCTCCATGGGGCCCTAAGCAAAATGTGGTTTTGGGGCCCTCTAGTTCTGCTAACAGTGTGGACCGGCTGCAGTCAGCAGTCCGATCATTGGGTCATTCACACGCCTGCTATAAGCTGATTGCATCTCTGGCTGTTTACATTATGTACATGTATAATATAGGATACATTTATTGGCCAACTGATTTATCAACCAGTCGATTTCTGGGCACCGATTTCCTTAATTTTGGGGGATCGTGATCTGCTGATACTTACATGTGAAGCTGATCTTTATAACTCAGCGTCTGTCCTCTTCTGCTCTGCAGTGAGAGGTTTGACTGACAGACCAACAGGTCTGAACCTTTACAGTTAACAATATTCACCCACTGTGGAAACTCAGTGGCTTTCTTTCTATATTTAGCAACATTTCAGACAAAAAAATTCATATCAGCCAAAACCAAAATCAGCAGGTCAGGCTTTTTAAATATCGGTAACCAGGGATCGTCCAGAAAACTGCAATCGGAGAATCAACTAATTTAAAGTTTAAACTCACACAAACACAAAGACCCTAGCTTAAATGTCTGGCTGTTGGCTGTTGAACTGGACCGTTCCAGGCCGCTATCAGGCTCATTTCTATTAGCAGCTTAACTAATCTTTACATTACATCACCAAGGCTCATTAAAACAAACCTTTATCTTGGCTTTTTTCTATTCTTCCTCTTTCTTTTCTCCCTCCCTGAATGATAAGTCCTTTTTTGAGACATTGTTTTGCTAACTTACCTTCTGACCGGAGCTTTGGACGTTTGGATGCTCTGCTCATCGCACGGCAGCTCATGATACCGGCAAAGCGTGCGGTACCTACCGCGGCCACCAGGAGGCCCCAAGAGCATTCTTTTTTATCAATAAAATAATCATTTCTACAAATATTATCAAATATATATTATTGTAAAACCAAATCACTTCATAGTGAAATTGTGTGTTTTTGATATTATGACATAAAAATTATTACTAAAAAAAAAAAAATCAGCTCCACTGAGGGGCCCCAGCATTAGCTGCTGAGGCATTAGCAGCTGAAGCATTAGCAGCTGAAGCATTAGCTGCTGAGGCATTAGCTGCCAAGGTGTTAGCTGCTGAAGCGTTAGCTGCTGAAGTGTTAGCTGCTGAAGCATTAGCTGCCGAGGCATTAGGTGCCGAGTTGTTAGCTGCTGAAGCGTTAGCTGCTGAGGCTTTAGCTGCCGAGATGTTAGCTGCTGAAGCGTTAGCTGCTGAGGTGTTAGCTGCCAAGGCATTAGCTGCTGAAGCGTTAGCAGCTGAAGTGTTAGCTGCTGAGGCGTTAGCTGCCAAGGCATTAGCTGCCGAAGCATTAGCTGCTGAGGCATTAGGTGCCGAGTTGTTAGCTACTGAAGCGTTAGCTGCTGAAGTGTTAGCTGCCGAGGTGTTAGCTGCTGAAGCGTTAGCTGCCGAGGTGTTAGCTGCTGAAGCGTTAGCTGCTGAGGCGTTAGCTGCCAAGGCATTAGCTGCTGAAGCGTTAGCTGCTGAGGCGTTAGCCTGGAGGCTGAGTCAACACGCGTTTCAACACACACCCTCATTACAATGACACACAGTCCGTCCCAGCAGCTGCATTGGCTAATCCTGCTTGTAGTCATGAATTTGACGGGGATTCACCGAGCCGACGCTGAAGGAGGCGATTCCACTCGGCGGTTCTGTCCATGCTGCTGAAACCCGATCCAGCGATCAGCATCCAGAACCGGAACCAGCTGAGAGTTCTCCCCATGAGGAAGAGCTGAGTCCAGATGTCCCCTCCTGGACACTTTATACTCCAAACGCCGGGTTGTCTCTGCAGTCAGCACAAGCATTGCTTAGGTTTACAGCTGCAGAAGTATTCACACCCCTAACCCGGTAGAACCAGCAGAACCTGCCTGCTGTGGGTCCGGTCTGCAGGCTGAGAGGAATTTAACTACTGCTATGACAAACCCGTTAAAAATGAAGCTACATTTTCATGTTGTTTTGTGCCAAATCATGAAACAGCAACACACCCGGTCAGTCAGAACACCATGACTGCGACCACAGCAGGTTCTGACGCTCATGTTTCTAAATGATTCGGCTTCTCAGTGAACAGTTTACGACCTGAAAGCTACGTAGCTAAGAACGTAGCTACGGAACAGGAGCAGATCGGATTTATCTGGGTTGAAATATCAGAATTAGTCCAATCAGACTGCTGTGAAAAAGTTGGATTTGAGTTGGATTAGCTGTAAACTTCCACACCACTGATCCCAGTATACACCCAGTAAGCAAGCACTGTCTGAGCAGGAGCTCATCAGAAGTGACGCCCATTTTATTATTATTTCCTTAGAGTTTGGTGTTTATTTATTTGCTGTTTCCTATTAGAGTTTAGATTTATTATTTTGGAGCTCCCCTGCTGTGTTTCTGCTCTTCTATGTTTTAAATTTGTTTTCTTTCTAGATCTTCATCAAGTTTCTCTTAGTTTTAGTTATTTTTATTTAGATATTCCCATTGTGCCTGGATCTTAGTTTTTTGTCCTTCACCTGCTAGTTAACAGTTCTTCATGTTAAAATTTAATTTGCACCAGAAACGGTTTGATCTGGTTTAAGATGCTGCTCTGCTGTGTTTCTGATTTTGCCAAATGTTTGTAGTTTCACTAGAAATGAAGCAGGAAGGAAGGTTGTTTGCTGGAGGCTCATTTTGGACGTTTTCTTTGTTCTGTGAAGCAGAAAATAAACCACAGAAGAAGAGTTTGTGCCAGGCGGGTCGTAAGGTGACTTCATATTGATCAGAAACTGCCAGAACTTAATTACCTGCAGCGGGGTCTCATAGCCGCCTCTTTCCTCGACTAAGCAGACATTCAATAACGACCCTGCGCGCACGCACACACACACACACAGACACACGCACAGCTCCAGGTTTGGCTCCTCATTAATCTGAGTATAAAAGTGCTACGTACAGCGGAATCCCCCATCCGTGTTTTTAACTCCAGGAAGTTCGTCCTTCTGCTCGGCGGTTGCAGGAAGTTATTTCTGGACAGAATTTCACTGATTAAAGGTAAACGTGAGCTTTGGATTGCCGAGTCTGCAGAGAAAATGCGCTGCATGCTGCAGCGCTGCAGGCTGCTGCAGCTGGGCGGCAGATGTCTGAGGGGTAAAAATAACCGCTGTGTTTCCAGATGAGACCAGTCCGTCCAACGTGTGGGACTGCAAGAACCGAGGCGTCAACGGGACCCAGAGGGGCCAGATCGTCTGGAGGCTGGAGCCCGGACCCTACTTCATGGAGCGTGAGTTCGGACCCGGGTCGGTCTGGGTCAGATCCGGTCAGCAGGAAGCTGGGATGTCTGAACTGATGATGATGATGATGTTTGTCCTTCCTCACAGCGGAGACCAGGATCTGCTTCAAGTATTACCATGGAGTGAGCGGAGCTCTGCGGGCGACGACGCCCTGCATCACTGTGAAGAACCCGGCGGTTCTGGTGGGCTCCGACTCGGTTCTGATCCATCACAACCTGCAGGATGAGCCTCACTGGTTACCAGTTCGTGGAGCCAGCAGCTCATACTGGAACATGTTTGAATTCATGAACATCCAGGACTTAAGAATTAACTTTAAGAAAAATGTTCAAATTATAAAACCCATTTCTGTTTAAAATGATTTTTAAACATTTTAGTTTAACCGATAATAACTACAAGAAACTACACGTAGTTTATATCAGTTCTTTAATCAAATCAAAATAATCACTCAGTTTGAACAGACAGAAAGGTCAAAGGTCATCACTGACCCTTCTGAATGACCTCCATCCATCTCCTTCCAGAGGAAGATTATTCCCAAAATATACAGGTATATGGAAAAAAAGGACTTTAAAAAATGTAAAATGTGAATAATTAGAAAGAAAGAAAATTAAAATAGAATTCAACTTTATTGTCATTGCACCGTCAGAAGTACAAAGCAACGAAATGTAGTTTGCATCTATCCAAAAGTGCTATACAGGGTATAAATATGTATTTACAGGTGTACAAAGGTGGTTATAAAAATAATACGTTCAGTATAAATATAATATAAATATAAATATGGGAGCTATATGCACATATACAGATTATGCAGATTATACAGAATATACAGAAATGTTAGGAATGGATTGTATATGTATTAGTAGATTTACAATACAAGTTAGATACTGGCAAATAAGATTTACAGATTATATACAGATTATGTATGAATGTGAGGACAGTCCGTATGTTATTGTTGTCCTTATGGTTTGTGTCAGGAGGCGTTCAGGAGCCTAACAGCTGTAGGAAAGAAGCTGTTCTGATGCCTGGTGGTTCTGGTCCGTAGGCTTCAGTAACTTCTATAACTAATTACATTTAAAAAAGTGAACAAGTACAGGAAACATATATATAAAATAAATACTAAATAAGAAAATGTAAAATAATAACATTAAAATTTAAAAAATAATGAATTAAAAAGGTAAAAACAAATTGAAACAACAAGAAAAAGCTTATTCAGCAGATCCAACCCAGCTCAGAGAAATCCCAGAGCTTTAAATGTTTAGCTTGCTAACTTATTCAGTTTGAAGATAAGTATTAGAGGTCAAAGGTCACGACCCTGAACAGAAGCGGCGTGTGTTTGCTCTGTGTCTGCAGGTGGAGGGTCTGGCAGAGCAGGTCGGCGTTGAACATCCACGGAAACTCATCAGCTTCACTCTAACCGGTGAGGAGAGACGGAACGCAGAAGAGGCTGCACCCTGTCACTCATTCAGTCAGACATGTTGGCAGTTTCACACTAAACATTTAGCTTGGAGCCAAATATTCAGAACCTAAAACTCGCTAGCTGTAAGCTAACTGTTTAGCATTGAGCTAAATAAGCTGCTAAATAGCTCCAGCATAGTTAGCAACTTAAATGTTTAGCTTGCTAACTTATTCAGTTTGAAGATAAGTATTTTGCTTGCAAACTAAACATTTAGTTTGAAACTGTGACATTTATGAGTGAATGAATAATATGGTGAAACTACGACTTTAGATGTTTGGCAGATTATTGCTGCTGGTTGTTGACTGTGTAACTTCGCAGTCGTGCATATTAATCTCTTTATTTAACTCCGTTCATTTCAAGCAGCTCATGTTGGGACAGTTTGGGTTTTATTCTCCTGAAGCTCCACGTTTCTAGAAACCAGGATGTAGACTCTGGCTCATGGTCTGAGGTCGTTTCGTTGCAGATCTGCGCTCCACCGGCTTGAAGAAAGGCATGTTTTTCAATCCGGACCCGTACCTGAAGATGTCCATCCATCCTGGGAAGAGAAACATCTTCCCGGTCTTCAGCCACCACGGACAGGAGCGACGGTCGGCCATTATCGCCAACACCACCAACCCCGTCTGGCACGGCGAGGTGAGTCTCCGCCGCACGCCGCAGCGCCTCCCTCCAGCGCCTCCTCACACCTCCCATTCTTCCTCACAGAAATACACCTTTGTGGCGCTGATGACGGACATCCTGTACATTGAGGTGAAAGACAAGTTTGCTAAAAGTCGTCCAATCATCAAGCGTTTCCTGGGTCAGCTGGCCATTCCTGTGCAGCGGCTCATCGAGAAGATTCCAGGGTAGGACACGCAATCATGGCGGCTCCCTTAAATCTGATGTCTGAACGCCACACACCTCAAATACATACAGCTCAATGTTTAAAGAAATGGAGCTGAAGGTCATAGAGAGTTTAAACTGATTAACTGGTTGGTGGTTCCAGTTTGAACCATTACACTGATTTATCAGTCCAGTGGAAGTCACTGAGTTTCTAAACATCTCCAGATTCTACTCTGATCGGTTCAAATACGGCTAAAGGTCAGGAGGATTGTGGCCTGGACACTGGCAGGAGCCCAGTGAAGCTGTTTTTAGTCAAGCCAGTTTAAAGAGGAAAACTCACCATTATTCATGTTTTTATTTTTGGTCTCTGCTGCTTGAAAAACATCCAGACACTTAAAATGAATCATCCAGACGCATTCTGGAAATAAATCCACGTTTTTTTGGTGTCTGGAAAAGGATCTGCTTCAAAAGCCTTCCGGTTATTACGTCAGAATCAGGTGGAACTGCTCCGTTGCCTAGCAACCCCAGCAGAGCAGGTTTTAATTGTTGAAACTTCTTCTGCTTCTGGGTCGCAGACGGACCGTTGCACAGTTAACATGGACATGAGGGGGCGGAGCCAGCAGCAGCTTATTTGCATTTAAAGGGACAGAGTCAAAAAAACCTGAAACCTGAAAACAGGCGAAACTGAGGAGGAGAAATCTGATTATCTGATAACAGAGTGGGGAGTATGTATATATCTGAGCCTATGTGGATCATGCTTCCTACTTCCTGTTTCTTGTTTTCTACTTCCCGTTTCCTGTGCAGGGTCCAGCCGGTCAGCTTCCCGCTGTGCCGCCGCCTGCCCACCGAACACGTCAGCGGCCAGCTGCAGTTCCGGGTGGAGCTGACGTCCACAGGGCCCGATGGTGAGCCAGGCTCCGCCCCCGTGGCCCTATGACCCCACCCACCTGTCTCTGTCCTCACCAGCCTCTGTCCCGCTGCAGGTGCCTCGCCGGACTCCATCATCGGCCTGTCGCCGCTGAACGGTGCCCCGGGAACGCCGTCAGACGACGAGGACCTGCCCCACCCGTTGCCAGGCGTGGTGTCCGCCGGCCTCTCCCCCACAGGCCCTCAGGGGCCCCACGGCCTGTGGGAAGGCGGGGCCGCCGCCCTGCCGGAGAAGGAGCTGCCCGCCGTGCGTCCGGCGCGCTTTGTGGAGGCGGCGGCGGTTTGTGAGCGCTCCATCCTCCAGCGGTCGCTGAGCGAGGGTCTGGATGCCATTGAGGCCCCCAAGGGGCCCGGTGAGAGGCCCCTCGGCGCCGCCTCACCCAGGCTGTGCTCCAGCTTCCCCACACACACCAGGCTCAGCGACATCCTGCACATCGACTCCGACGAGGACGAGGAGCGCTCTGCCATCAACGAGCTGCCGCCGTCGCCGCTGCTGCTGAACGGAGAGCCTGCTGATGGCGGCGGTGGCCCCGACGATGACGACCTGTTCCTGGAGGAACCGGAGCTGCAGGGGGCAGAGGGAGGGCCTGCGGACGCCCTGGTTGCAGAGCCGGGTCTGGACCTGGACGACGCTTTGGAGCCAGAGGTTTTCCTAGAGGTGGAGGAGGAGCAGACTGTTACCCATGATGCTTTGCCAGAGGGGGCACCAGGCGAAGACCTTACGTCAGAGATGGATTCCTTCTCCATGGCAACGGCACCTCAGACCGCCGGCTCCTCATCAGACAGCGGAGCGGTTACCATGGCTACTGCTGTGGTGAGTTTGGTTCTCCAACAGGAGCTGGGTCTGATGAATCAGTTCCTCTCAGAATCGTTCAGATGTTGCAGCGACAAGCTGATGATGACGTCAAAGGTGTCATCCAATCAGGAGCCAGCATCTGTTCTTAAGGGTCAAACTGGTCCACGTGTGAGCTGGTTCTGACCCAGGTGGTTCTGTGTGCAGGAAGCCGATGATGGAGCGGCGACAGCCATTGATCCGGGGGGAGACGGGGAGGCCGGTCTGCCGCCGACCTCTCGACCTGGGGATGATGATGATGATGAGGAGGAGGAGGAGGCTGGAGGAAGAGAGGCGGCCTCCGAGGCTGAAGCAGATCCTCCAGCCGCCAGCGAGCCACCGCAAGAGGAGGAGGAGGAGAAGGAAGAGGAGGTTGGCGTGAGGAGGCGGAGCCTGCAGGCCACGGGAGGCAGTCATGATGGACAGGAAGTGGCAGAGACCAAGACTCGGGAGGAGGGGGGGTCTGTGGATGCGGAGCACGTTACCACGGAAACAGACAGGGAGGAAGGTATGGCGCCTCCTGCTGGTCTCAGACAGTCATATCTCCCAGAAATAATCCAGTAAACCGGTTTTCCTCCAGACGCTCCCGTTAACGGCCATCCGGTCCGATCGCTGCCTTCGGTGCGCCATGACATCCACCGCTACCAGAGGGTGGACGAGCCGCTGCCCCCCAGTGAGTGTGTGTGTCTGCATGCCAAATCACGCTGCGTCATGCAGCATAATGAAGCACCACGCTGCGTCACGCAGCATAATGAAGCATCACGCTGCATCATGCTGGGTCACGACGCATCAAGCTGCATCATGAAGCATCAAGCTGCATCAGGCATCATGAAGCATCACGCTGCATCAGGCATCATGAAGCATCACGCTGCATCATGCTGGATCATGACGCATCAAGCTGCATCATGCTGCATCATGCTGCATCATGAAGCATTACGCTGCATCATGAAGCATCACGCTGCATCATGCTGGGTCACGACGCATCAAGCTGCATCATGAAGCATCATGAAGCATCAAGCTGCATCATG
>NW_015113083.1:343959-346052 GCF_001443285.1 Poecilia latipinna | reverse complement strand
CATGCTGCATCATGAAGCATCACGCTGCATCATGCTGGATCATGAAGCATCACACTGCATCATGCTGCATCATGCTGCATCATGAAGCATCACGCTGCATCATGCTGGATCATGAAGCATCACACTGCATCATGCTGCATCATGCTGCATCATGAAGCATCACGACGCATCACGCAGCATCACGCCTCATGCTGTCTTTGGGGGAAAGTTTTTTACTTTCTTATCATAAACAAACTAAACTCTGCTGGTACCTTAACTGGACCAATGAGTTCAGTTCACACTGCACTCAGTTTTAAGTTTTCAGGTCCATCCATCCATCCATACATACATATTGATTTGATAATATTCTGCCTGAAGCCACCATGTTTTGATCTCTGCTGCAGGATGCAGCACAAACTGATTTCTCTGAGAGGTTTTAACCCTTTCCTTCTCATGTCTCTGCTCAGACTGGGAGGCTCGTATCGACAGCCACGGCCGGATCTTCTTCGTAGATCATGTGAACAGGACGACGACGTGGCAGCGGCCCACCGGACCGCCTGCCCCGCAGGGCCTGACCCGCTCCAACTCCATCCAGCAGATGGAGCAGCTCAACCGCAGGTAACCATGGCAACACAAAGCATCATTTAGGTGGGATTCATTACTGACAACCAGATAAAACTGGAGTCTGGAAAGAAATCTTTTTCTTTTTAGTGATCAATATTTGGTAACACTTTATTTGAAGGGGGTTGAACAAGACTGTCATAAACATGTCATAACACCTGTCATAAACATGAATAAGCCTTCATGAATATTTATGACTGTTGTCATAAAGCATCATTCGGTAAATTATGACACTTTTAATACAAAGTTGACATTATTCAAAATGTCTTTGTTATGACAACTTGACATTAACCAAGAAATCATTACTGTTTAAACTTTACATTTAATAACAAATTTACCTAATTTTTAAAGTGCAATCAGTAATACTTTTATAACAAATTTATGTCAGATCATGATTTCTTGGTTTATGTCAAGTTGTCATAACAAAGACATTTTGAATAATGTCAACTTTGTATTAAAAGTGTCATAATTTACCGAATGACGCTTTATGACAACAGTCATAAATATTCATGAAGGCTTATTCATGTTCATGACAGGTGTTATGACATGTTTATGACAGTGTCATGACAGTCTTATTCAACCCCCTTCAAATAAAGTGTTACCAAATATTTTAAAGAGGCAGGATTCATTGTTTCCCAGCCACATGGAGCCATTTTATATTGTAGCCCAGTAACTGTGTTTCCTTCAGTTGTTATAAAAATGCTATAAATATCAAATATGACTTAACAGAAAAATGGGAAATTGGGCCTCTGTCTCTTTAAGAAGCTCCTGCTCTTCCCGAAGCTCCGCCTCCAGGAAGTCGTCCCAACATGGCTCCTCTTTAACCCTTTAATGTTTTTGCCAGCATTGCTCTGAGCAGCAGCTCCTATAATGAGCTCAGCTGCTTGCTAATTGCTGCTGGCTAGTCTGAAGGAGCGGCGTGGGGGAGGAGCTGCGCCTTAAAGGCGGGGCTAGGCCCACCCAGGTGTTTTAGCAGCTGAATGGTTGCTATTAGTGGAAACATGAAAGAATCAAAGGAAAACTAAGGGAATAACATAAAACACGATGGAAAGATTAAAATGTTAATTTCCCACAATCCTAACCCTTGAAAATCTGATCAGCTAAGTGTTTCTTTGCTTTCTTCATGTTTTTTAATTTAACCACAGTTTGTTTCTCCTGCTGACAGATACCAGAGCATCAGGAGGACCATAACCAGCAGTGAGCGGTCAGAGGAATCCTCCGCTGAGCTGCCGGAGCCGGAGGGCGAGCTGATGCCTCACTCCATCTCCGGTCCGTTTCCTCTGACACAGCAGCTGGTCGCCTCCACAGGCTGGTCCAGATGTTTCTCTGACCGTTCCCTGAATCTGTTGCAGAATATCGCAGAGAAAGCGCCGTGGCCCACTCCAGTGGTCGTTCACGCCTCTCCCTGCTGCTGCAGTCGCCCAGCGCCAAGTTCCTGTGCAGCCCAGACTTCTTCACCGTGCTGCATTCAAACCCCGTAAGCCAGTGGTTCC
>NW_015113083.1:337821-339277 GCF_001443285.1 Poecilia latipinna | reverse complement strand
AGTTGAACCAGTTCATTCAGGTCAGCCAGTTGAACCAGTTCATTCAGGTCAGCCAGTTGAACCAGTTCATTCAGGTCAGCCAGTTGAACCAGTGGATCCATGAAGTCTGATTTGCTGGTTTTCAGTGTTTGCATCTCCGTTCTGAGTTTCTGCCTCTGATTGGTTGTTTCTAACCTGAGCTGTTCTCTGCTGGTCACCACCTGGGTCGGGCCTCCTGAGCTAATCTGAGGTTGCTGCCGTTGCGTTTTGTCCAGAGTGCCTACCGCATGTTTACCAGCAACACCTGCCTGAAGCACATGATCAGCAAGGTGCGGCGTGACGCTCACTACTTCGAGCGCTACCAGCACAACCGCGACCTCGTGACCTTCCTCAACATGTTCGCCAACAAGCAGCTGGAGCTGCCCCGCGGCTGGGAGATGAAGCACGACCACACTGGGAAGGTGGGCCAGCTTCCTGACTTTGACTAGGACGTCGGTAGCTCAGCTTCTAAGGGTTTGTGACTTTGACCCGCAGCCTTTCTTTGTGGATCACAACTGTCGGTCGACGACCTTCATTGACCCCCGGCTGCCGCTGCAGAGCTCGCGCTCCACCGGGCTACTGGCCCACCGCCAGCACCTGAGCCGCCAACGGAGCCACAGCGCCGGGGAGGTAAGAGGCTGCTGCAGAGGTCACGTAGAGGTCAGATCAGTCCTGGAGAGGCTGTTAGGTTAAAGGTCAAACCTTTATCCAGTGTGTTTCCATGGAGGTCGTTAAACGTTCCTACAAACTTTGATCAAACTTTCTGAAGGCTAAGTTTTTACGCCGTTTCTGACCATTTTCAGAGGAAATTAATTATAAATCAGTTTATGTTCAACGAGGTAAATTTATGCCTGGTTCACACAGCAGAAGTTTAAACATTTTGCCTGATTTTCAAACTGAGAGATTCACCTGCGGAGCAACAAACCTCACGAACGACCTCACTCTCCTACATTCAGACAGGAAATATCACAAAATCGAGACAAAACGTGAGTTCAGAGGAAACAAACATGGCCGACGAAGAAGCAGCAGCGGCAGTAGTTAATGGACGACATTTAACAGAAATAAACCAGGCCATAGTCGTTTTGTTTTCTGTATTTAGGATTTCCCTCCATGTTTCTGTCAGCGCGCTTTCTGATTGGCTGAACGTCACATTTAACATCCAACACCGCGACATCGGGCCGACACGATCCAACACGTGGAATATCACGTGTTGATATTAGGTCGGAGCGGACCAGATCCACTAAGATCACCTTTAGATCCATGTTGGTAATCAGAGAAACTTGTCAGAATAAAAACCAGAATAATGAGCCGCTTATCAGCAAACTCTGCCGATCCGATCCGGTCCGATCCAAACCGGATGGGAGAATCTCAGCAGCTAATTAGATCCTGGTAACCAGAACCAGCCAGAACTAAGAAGATAAACCCTGGTTGTTGGGTC
>NW_015113083.1:323611-334800 GCF_001443285.1 Poecilia latipinna | reverse complement strand
GGACCAGATCCACTAAGATCACCTTTAGATCCATGTTGGTAATCAGAGAAACTTGTCAGAATAAAAACCAGAATAATGAGCCGCTTATCAGCAAACTCTGCCGATCCGATCCGGTCCGATCCAAACCGGATGGGAGAATCTCAGCAGCTAATTAGATCCTGGTAACCAGAACCAGCCAGAACTAAGAAGATAAACCCTGGTTGTTGGGTCGGGTCCAGAACCAGGCTGCGTCCTGAACCGCCGCTCTCTCTCAGGTGGTGGATGACTCCCGGCAGAGCGGCCTGCCCGCCATGCCCCGGCCCTCCAGCACCTTCAGCGGGTCCAGCCGCAGCCCGTACCACGATGTGGTTCCTGTGGGTGAGTCCGCCGGGCCGGGTCCGGTTCTGGACAGAACACACACCTGGACACACACCTGGACTCTCTCTCTCCTCTGCCTCCAGCCTACAATGACAAGATAGTGGCGTTTCTACGGCAACCCAACATCCTTGAGGTCCTACAGGAGCGGCAGCCTGAGTTAGCCAGGAACCACTCCCTAAAGTAACCTGAACACGACCTTTGACCCTTGACCCTGCCGGATCCCTGCCTGTTTAACCCTGTGTGTGTCCGTAGGGAGAAGGTCCAGTTCATCCGCAGCGAGGGCGTCAACGGACTCGCCCGTCTGTCCAGCGACGCCGACCTCGTCATGCTGCTGAGGTGAGACCCGATCTGTGAGCCAAACCGGTTCTGGAACCATTTACCGGGTTCACACGTCCTTATTTAGACTTTAAATAAGGATCTAAAACTCAGACCTTTGACTCTAGTTCTAAGTTTTGTCATGACAGAACAATTTTATCTTATTTGTAGTTTATTTCTCACGAGACGGTCAAAAGTTTTGGTCTTTCACTGACATCTTCATTTTGTTCTGTGGCTTGAGGCGGTTGAAGCTACCGCTACCTAGCTGCTAACATGCCCTTGGTATGTTAGCAGCTAACATACTAAGTTAGCTAACTTTTTGTGTCTATAATGGGCGATAGAGTCAACGTAAGGGGAGCGATGATCAACAGCGACAGGCGAAAGTCGTCTCTACTCACGATGAAATGCAACACACGCGACAACGGTTAACATTTCTAAATTTGTGTCCAGGTTGCATTAAAAAGTTCTGAATTTGAATTGATTTAGATGTGACAGCTGATATGATGTTTCTGCGTTCAGTTTGTTTGCTAACGCGGCTGCGTTTCTCTTCCTGCTCCTCCACCGTTAGCTTCAGCTGTGATGTGATTGGCGGAGCAACATCAGTGTTTTCATGTTCAAGCTGGAGAGAAGCAGGTGAAAACTGTTTCTGTTGTTAACCGCTGAGCCTCCAGTCCTGCGTAGTAATTTAAGCTAGCACAGGCCTGATGGAGTTATTCTTTAAAATCTAAAATATCACAAAGTTTCATTCTGCTTTAAGCTCACCAGTCCGCCATGTTTTCCTCACAGTGTTTGGATTCGTTCTGCTGAGAGACTGAATTTAGGCTGCCTCCTTTCTGACCTTTGACCTCTCATGCTTTGTCTCCAGCCTGTTTGAGGAGGAAGTGATGTCATATGTGCCGCCATTGCTCCACCCAGGTTACAGCCTGTCTTCTCCTCAGAGCTCTCCAGGTAAATCTGTCTCTGTTTGCTCACACTTTATTGCATTCACAGCTTTTATTAAACAACAGCAATAAAAAGTTTTGATTATTTCGATAAGAATTTGTTTTGTTTGTTCAGAAAGTAATAAAAAGCCAGACGTCCTGTAAATACGCTGGAAACGTCCTGCTCCAGACCTCACATGTTCTGAACGTCTCAAAGTTTGAACCCTGTGTGACAGCAAAGTGGGCGGAGCCAATCAGGGATGAGGGGCGGAGCCAATCAGGGATGAGGGGCGAAGCCAATCAGGGATTAGGGGTGGAGCCAATCAGGGATGAGGGGCGGAGCCAATCAGGGATGAGGGGCGGAGCCAGTCAGGGATGAGGGGCGGAGCCAGTCAGGGCTGTATGCTGCTACATTTAGCAACTTTTCAGGAAATATTTTCTTAGAGAGCTAAATACTCTGAACAAAATGTTTAGTTAACGAGCTAAATATTTAGCTTCAAACTGTGACAAATGAACGAACAACAATGTGGAAAGTGTTCATTCATCTATGGAAAATGAACCATCATTTTGTTCTCTTATCTAAACTCAAATCATTTGCAATAAGGTTCTAAAAGCATTTATAACTTTATTATGAGTTTAGTTTTAGTCAAACTGAGCAGAAATACAGAGTTAACAGAAAAACGCTTGAATTTACCCAGGATCTGGATTATCTTCTAAAGAAAAACCAAACACCTTCCAGGCAGATTAATTTATTCTCAGATTAAATTGTGTGAAACAAACAAACTCCTCCAGATTGTTTTGGTTTGTTGGAGTTGAGCTGAAGAGAATCTGATGAGTCTGAAGCTGCAAACCAATCCAGGATTAACCTGCATCAGTGTTTCTGATTGCTCTGGAGTGATTTGGTTTAATCTGCTGATGGTCTCCTGTCTCTGCCGCACCTTGACTTTCATCCCGTTCGCTGCAGGAACGCCGCGCGCCAACGCGCGAGCGCCCGCTCCGTACAAGAGAGACTTTGAGGCGAAACTGAGGAACTTCTACCGGAAGCTGGAGACGAAGGGCTACGGCCAGGGGCCGGGAAAAGTCAAGTATGTCAGAAAAATACACGATTACTGCATGACTCATCATTTAACATGATTGATTATGTTTTTACACATGAGCTGGGAAAGTAACCAGATGGTTTTTAATTTCTTAAATAATATATCAATCAAAGACATAAAGAATGAACATATTTACAGTTCACTGAATGCAGTTTAAGACCAATGATGAAATCTGAATCTGGACATATTTCATATTTAGTATGACATTTTTTAGACCCACTTATTTCTGAATCTTTCACAATATTTGATCAATAAAGCATCTGAACTGGATACTGAATATCTAGACGCTCAGGCAGGAATTATAACAGGTTTTTCTGTTCATTAACATGAACTTTAACTAGACCACAGTGGTAATTTCACAAATATGGTCGACTGATTCTGGTAAAGTTACAAACTTTATCTCGGCTCTTTTGATATTGAAGGAACTCCAATGGAAAAAGTCTTAGATTTCTTCTTTTGTGTTTGGAAATGTTAGAAAAGTCCAAACAGAATGTATTTTAGGTAAAAATGACACAACAGAACCAACTTTACATGTATTATTCTGTTTTATTCTTTCTGTTTTTCATTTTACCAATATTTTATTCTTGCTGTTTGTCTCCAGGCTCATCATCCGCAGAGATCACCTGCTGGAAGACGCCTTCAACCAGATCATGTGTTATTCCCGTAAAGACCTGCAGAGGAGTAAACTCTACGTCAGCTTCGTCGGCGAGGACGGGTGAGGAAGACGATGCCTGATGGTCCGAGGTTTGGTTCTGTTGAATGAGAGCGGGCCGAGCAGCGCGCCCTGAGGAACTCCAGGTCACTGTGTGTTTCAGGCTGGACTACAGCGGACCGTCCAGAGAGTTCTTCTTCCTGGTGTCCAGAGAGCTCTTCAACCCGTACTACGGTTTATTCGAGTATTCGGCCAACGACACGTACACGGTGCAGATCAGCCCCATGTCCGCCTTTGTGGACAACCACCACGAATGGTGACTTCCTGTCAGCACTTCCTGTCTGCTGCGGACCAGCAGCTTAATGGTTGTTCTGAGAATGGCTCTGGTTCTGTCTGCATCCAGGTTTCGGTTCAGCGGGCGGATTCTGGGCCTGGCTCTGGTTCATCAGTACCTGCTGGACGCGTTCTTCACTCGCCCGTTCTATAAAGGCCTCCTGCGCATGTGAGTGGTTCCTCCGGTGGCATCACCGGGTCGGAAAGGCCCAAAGTTTCACCAGAACCATCCGGCTGATAAACGCGTGTAGGGAAAATGATTAGTTCATGCAAAGATTAATTCCTCTGTGGACTGAAGAAGAGGGGCTAAAACTTTTAGGAATATTTTACAGTGCACAGTTTTTATTTTCCTTTGAAGCTGCAGTAGGTTTTATCAAGAATATATATTTTTCCATATTTGTTCAAACTGTTTATTATGAGACAGATAAACTGTGAACACATCGATCTCCCTGAGCTGCTGCTACTGTCTGAGGAAACACCAAACAATCAGAGCCAGGAGGCGGGCCTTAGTGCTGTTAATCATCCTCCTGTACTCACCGCTAAATGTGCTAATGGTGGACCAACAGGAAAACCATTTATCCACCATTAATGGTGGCCATGCTAACTAGCTTAGCATTCATGGCAGGCTATGCTAGCTGCAGTGTAGCAGAGAACAGGGGAGGGACGAGAAGCTCCACACAAGATTGATTGACAGCTCTAAAACCCGCCTCCCGGCTCTGACTGGTGGTTTCTAGTTAGCGCTGGGAGAAGGAAGAGCAGATTGGTACTGCCCTTTAGAAACCCGGTACCACCCATAAACTGGTTCTGGTTGTGTGCCTGCAGCCCGTGTGACCTCAGCGACCTCGAGTTCCTGGATGAGGAGTTCCACCAGAGCCTGCAGTGGATGAAGGACAACGACATCGAGGACATGCTGGACCTCACCTTCACCGTCAACGAGGAAGTCTTCGGACAGGTCCGTCCCCTAAACGCGTCCCTTACAACGGACCGGTGTCTGTCCAAAGTTCCCACCGGCTGTTTGTCTGCAGATCACAGAGAGAGAGCTGAAGCCCGGCGGGGCGGGAATCCCTGTGTCCGAGAAGAACAAGAAGGAATACATCGAGCGCATGGTGAAGTGGCGCATCGAGCGCGGCGTGGCGCAGCAGACCGAGAGCCTGGTCCGAGGCTTTTATGAGGTACCGCTACGTAGCTCCAAGCTAAAGCTGTAGCTCTGAGCTAGCGAAATATTTAAGTGAAATCTAAGCTAGCTAAAAATAACCATTGGTAAACTAAGCATTTAACTTGACAAAATACTTGGTTAACAAGCTACATATCTGGCTGCAAACTAAAATAAATCATCTATAAACTAAATATTTAGCTAACATTCACCTGTTAATAAGCGGATGTACCCTATCAAAATAAAAGCTGGGTCTTGAGAACCTTTATATAAACAAAAAATATATAACAAATGTAACACATTAATGACAGTTAGCTTTAATAATAATCCATTTTATTTGTACTTTTATACTGTTGTACTTATGTACAACAGTATAAAATGAAACATTGTAACAAAACCTAAAAACACAAAAATATCAGATTTAAACTTTTAAATCAATTTTAAGCATTTTGAGTAACTTTAGCTGGTTTTTCTGGCTACTAGCTTAAACAGCACAAGCTAGCTTAATGGTACTTTTAGTTCATGATTTTCTGTCTTTTTGTTTCTTTAGTTTTTAAATTTTCCTTTGAAAACAAACTTTCTGAATCTTTATGTTTGACTTCATGTGTCGCTTCATTGATTTTAGTAACAGATTTTCTCCATGAAGAAACAGCAGATGGGTGTTGGAAACGTTTGGTTTGGGTCTCATGGTTTGGGTCTCATGTCTGTGTTTGCCTCTGTGTGTGTGTGTGTGTGTGTGTGTGTGTGTGTGTGCTGCGGCTCGTCAGGTGGTGGACGTGCGGCTGGTGTCGGTGTTTGACGCCCGGGAGCTGGAGCTGGTCATCGCAGGAACAGCAGAGATCGACCTGACCGACTGGAGGAACAACACCGAGTACAGAGGAGGTACGAGGCAGAGGCCTTCCGCACCTTTCAGATCAACAACACTCTCACTTCCTCCTGCCTGATCAAATTACTTCCCACACAAACAAGACCTGTGACTGAATGCACAAGTTCAGAACACAGCAAAAACTTAGAAGCTTTTATGTTTTAAATAGTAACAATAATAAACATTAATCATCTGGTCCTTTTCAGGCCTTAAATGTGTTAAAATGTCAGATCTTCATCAGGACTATTGAATCTTCACCTAAAACCAAAAGGATGTGAAAGAGTCAAACTTTTAAAATGTGTCAGAAATGAGAATATTAATGATGTGAGTTTCCATCTGCTGCTTTGGAGTCGACCAGGCTACGCTAAGCGTGATGTCATCACGGTGACGCTACGCATGGCAGGAAACAGGAAGTAGAGGCTGCTAGACATCGCAGAAAAATTGAGAGACTTAGAAATGTCAGAGTTTGGTTCCTCTGGTAAGGCACAGGAAACGTTGGACTGAACTGTTGAACTGTTTCCTCTTCCTGTTGGAATATTCAGACGAAACAAAAACCACCTCAAGCAAATCTGAAGAAGTTACTTTAAATTCTGCAGTTTTTAAATAGATGCTTCAAAATGGGCATCATTTTATTTTCTTTAAGTTCAATTTCTGATTTTTTATTTTTAATTAATACATTTTTAATTACATTTTTTGCATTTATTTTATTAATTTTAATTAAAATTATTTTCTATTATTATTATCTGGGATTAATCTTCCGCTGCAGGCTGATGGACTCCAGATGGTTTTCATTGTTTTCTGATTTTGTGTTAAAATGTTTGATCGCAGCAGAGCTGCTCAGTCGCAGCAGCAGGAGGAGGAGGAAGAGTTTTTTTTTCCATCTGAGTCATGCACCATCATCGTCTCTCTGCCCTCAGGTTACCATGACAACCACATAGTGATCCGCTGGTTCTGGGCGGCTGTGGAGCGGTTCAACAATGAGCAGAGGCTGCGGCTGCTGCAGGTAGGAGAGGTGCTGCCCCCTGGTGGAGGGACTGCCACAGTGAGGCTAATGCGTTACATAACAGGCACCGTTATCATTATTATTGTTAAATATTAGTTATTGTTATGGGACATTGAGAGGAAACCAATCTGGACTTTATGGCAGCTGCTGTGGCTTTTATTAATAAAAACAGATCAGCTGATGCAGCATGAATTCATTTTTATAGTTTCTACCTTAAATTTCCAGCTGGATTAAGATGCAAGCTACTAAAAGATATAAATTATAATATTTTAATCCCTGAAGTGGGTCAGTAGTTTCTCTCTACATAATTTTAAACAATAAACCTGCAGAGCGTTTCCTTCCTCTTTAAGGATTTGTTTCCAGCTGATAATCTGAGACTCGACTGGGGAACAAAACCGTCGTTTGATATTTGCCATTCAGTTTAAAATAGCCTCATATGGGGGACTGATCCTGCCAAAACTAATACATGTCTTGATAAAGTTATCTGCAATCAATCATTATTTAGTTGGTTTTGTAGTTAAAAACAAACTTTGCAGCACATTTTATTAATTTATTAAAAGCCTTTGATACAGTTGATCATGAAATCTTGATATTGAACTCCAATCAGCTGAATGATAGACTGTTTCCTGATGGTCCAGTCGACCCGGTTCTACTGGAACCAGAACTCCATCACCTGCTCCACCTCCAGCTGCTGTGGTGCTGAGTCAAACCAGCCTGTTCCCCTCCTGGCCTGTGGGGGCGCTGCACCAAGAACCACTGAAGGAAACGACACAAAAACCTCTGAAGGCACTGAGAGCAACTTCCTTCTTCACCAGATGGAAACAAGATGGAGGATTTTAGTGTTGGAGGATTTCTCTTTAGGCTAAAGACCAGGAGCCATTTCTGCTGCTAGCGCCAGGCTAGCACGTTAGCTTTGGTTGTATTTACCCAGAATGCCCTGTGCTGCAGTCCACTTCCTGCTTCTGGAGCGGTCTCTGGTCCGCTTAGCGTTCACATTCAAACTGAACCCAGACCGAGGTTTGTAGGACCAGAGGTCAAAGGTCGACTAGCATTCACACCTCACAACCGGACTGGACTTTGACTAGGCAGTCAGAATAGAGCGGAATGATTGATGCAGCCTGTTTGTGAATCCTCCTGTTTGTTCAGCAGCTGACGGTTTTCCTGTTTCTGCTGCAGTTCGTGACGGGAACGTCGAGCGTTCCTTACGAAGGTTTCGCCTCGCTGCGAGGGAGCAACGGACCGCGCAGGTTCTGCGTGGAGAAGTGGGGGAAGATCACGTCTTTACCCAGGTGAGGCGAGGAGAGAGACGCTGCACTGTGAGCTCAGTTATTAGACCGGAGGATCATCTTATTAGTTACAACTCAAATAAACGTCAAACATGACAGTTTAAGAAAGTAGAAGTGGGATTTAGACTGTTGAGGAGGATTTCTCTGAATTATTGGGCAGCTAAATGGAAACACATTTTCATATCTCACTTTTTATTTTCATCTTAAACAGTGAGAGTTATAAACAACCAACCACAGCTTCCCAGTTCAGACTGGTTTCCTGTTTAAGCCCCGCCCACCAGCTCTGATTGGTCCAGGTTTATGTCCTTTGGCTTCCTGTGATGTCAGAAGGTTCTGGAGGTGATTCTGACCTTATTAGTACCAGCAGCCCAGATTCCGACTCCAACTGGACCTCTGGCCCGGTTCTGCTGCTCCGTCTGCTGGCTCTCACTTCATCAGAAAAGCTGTCTGCAGGTTTCTGGTCCAGTGTTCTCTTCAGGTTTCCTTTGACCCTGTTGACTTTTAGCAACGAAACGTTTGCTGATTCTGTGAACGATCGTTCTGAGAGACTGTTGGTCAGTTTTTACTTTTCAGAGTCGGTTAAATCTGTTTCATTTAGCCTCAAGAGTACTTCATCCATCGATTTATCCTTCCGTTTGTTGGTTTATTCAGTTCAACCTTTTGGTTGGTGTTGATGCCGTCTCTCCGTCCCTCAGGGCTCATACCTGCTTCAACCGGCTGGACCTGCCTCCCTACCCGTCCTTCTCCATGCTGTATGAGAAGCTGGTGACGGCCGTGGAGGAGACCAGTACCTTCGGTTTGGAGTAACTCCGGAGCGTCTGGAAATCCCATGCTCTCGTTGAGGAGAATCAGAGAAGAAACAGACGGCGTACCAACCTGCTGCTCCTCCGCCGCTCCGGTTCTCTGAGGAGACGGACGGAGAACCAGAACCGCCGGATGTTGTAAAGTTTCTCGTTTCATGTGAACCCATTTCTGTCACTGAGCCACATGTGTGCTTTATCTCAGCAGCCGCTCCGGCCGACCTTCACACTGGGGTTACCTGCACTCACTCACCTGTTCGCACAAACTGGACCCGCTCCTGGAGGACGGGCCGGGTTCTGATGGGTTTGGTTCTGGAGAGCCCGGTACTTTCCACACCTTTCTGATGAGCAATACTTTCACTTCCTCCCAGTGGAAACTCCACTTCCTCCTAACAGATGACATCACTTCCCACGCGGTGGCGAATGTACCAAACCTGCAGCTGAATGTACGAGTCCAGAACACCAGAAGGTTCTGGATGGCTGGAGCTGGACGGGCCGGAGTCAGAACATAATGAATGCCATAATAAATATTACCTGGTTCTGTTCAGGTCAAAGGTTCTCGGCTTTGTGACCGGGTTCTGGTTCTGCTCAGTTCTGCTGGGTTTGGATCCAGGTTTTGCTGATGACCCAGTTCAGACCAGCTGCAGCTGTAGAGGTGGGCACGCTCCCGCTACTGCGCTAAACGCAGATCTGGTTTCTCTTTTAGTGTTTTTGCTAACTTTCAATATGTTTAGCACAGTTAGCTCCTGCTAAGCTAATTTTTCCAGATAAACTCCAAAGCGATAGTTTACTGGGTTGTTATAATAAAGTTATCGACTGTTAAGAATTGTTCAAGTAGTTTATTTTCTCATTTTGAAGTAGCAGCAGTTTGTTCTTTCTGTTTATGATTAGCACATCGGCATTAGCTTCTGCTAAATCACATGTTGGTATAGTGTTTATGCTAAACACCCTGTTGATGTAGCGCTTCAGCGTTACTGGAAATAACAGCTGAGTTAGTTTTGCCCACCACTGAACAGCTGCTCCTCTAAGGTCACTGCTGATGTTTTTCCATTTTTGCGTCGCGCCAACACACCTGGACGCCGCAGAGCTGCAGCTAGCTGGTGCGTCTGACCTGTTGATGACGTTTGGTCAGATGTTGCCTGATTCTCGGTCCAATGTCTTCAGCCCGGATGTTTTTGCGAAGCTCAGCTGAGTTTCTGAATGTGAGGTTTGTTCCCAGTGCCTCTGATGGTTTCCTGTTCCTAACTGGGACACATGAACGTTTCCGGGACATGTCCTCAGTAAAACGCTGTTCTTTGTCCAAAATGTAAGATAAGACATCCGTCTGTCCTCCCGCGCGAAACGCTGCATGTTAAATCTACGGAAGCCTGTTGGAGTCAGACCACAGGCGCCGCGGTGGTTTCACTTTCCTCCCAGTGCTCCCAGTCCAATCCTGCATGCAGGGTCTGTCCGGTGCGGCTCCGTGAGCTGCTCCTGGCAGAGACCACTAGGTGGCGCTGTGTTGTAGCTCCATATTGCATGCTGAAGTAGTGCCGCCTTTCTAACTCCTGTGCATGAGGATTCCTGCTCTCCATTGACGGATCTGGGTCAGGGTCTGGTAAAGTCGGTTCGGGTCGGCCCTCTGGGCCAGCATGGTTCTGAACCGTCTATCTTAGTAATGAGCTGACTGGACCTGGGTTTGGAGAACCGTGTACAGAACCATGAGTCTCTGTGTGTAAATGTCTGTCTGTTGTGTGAAAATATCTCCGTTTTGCATCGATTGTACCAAAGCTTCGGGCCTGGCGGAGCGGACCGGGAGGCCGGTTCTGGTCCGGTCCGACTCATCTCACCTCTGGGTTCATGTCTGGGGAACTTTGTGCATGAGGAGCTTCAGGTTCCGGTCGGACCTGGAGGTTCTGGAACATTTCCCTCCGGACCCGGACGCACTTTTCAGAACTCCACTCTATGCAAGGCGCCTGTGTGTTTGTCTCCATTTCACTTCGATTGTAATAAAAGAAACCGGAGGAGCATTTGATACGACAGGCGGACTCTTCTTCTTCTACTACTGTTTATCAAATCACAGCTTCTGATCAGAACCAAGCGATCATCATAACCAATGATTTACATTTTCTTTGTCTTTTCTAGCTATATTTTTGAAGAATTAAAAGTTTAATCAAAACAAATACTGATTTAAAAATAGTAAAAACAAAATTTCCAACTAAATATTCTTTAAAGCAAAACACAAGGTTCAAAAGGCGCAGGAAGAAGCAGCGGTTCATCCAGGTTGACTGAAACAAAATATTAGCATAAATTCATACAGAGGAGGCCAGAGTGCACAAAACACAAGAGTATAACAGTGATTCTTGAGAATAGGGACAAAATGGGTTTTAATTTTCCCATATTTTTTTTTATTTCTCAACCTTATGTAT
>NW_015113083.1:269053-319260 GCF_001443285.1 Poecilia latipinna | reverse complement strand
TATCAGTCATTTAATATTTAATCATCAGATTGACCAAAATGTAACTTTAAATTTTTGGTATTTTATGGATCAATATGATAACTCATATAAGTAACAAAAATAAAATCAGGCAGAAGAAAATGTTTCTAAATGAGTTTCATTCAGTAAAATGAAAGTTAAACAGAAGCTGCAGGTCTGATTCTGGTTACATTCAGAAAATCAGAAACTTTCCTGTTTACTTCAGCAATAAAATCAATGAGGTAAAAGTACAGCGTAGTAAAAATACTCCTAAAAGTACGTTTTTTTCAAAAACGTTAAGTAAAAGTAACTAGTTACTCTGAAGATTTAAATACGTGACTGGACCTCCAGGTCAGAGCTTAATGCTCATAATGTTCCATCATGTTTCCAGTTGAATGGTTCAGCTAAATACGTCTGGACTTTGACTAGGCCTTCATTTAGTTTCTTTGAGCCTTTTGGATCCTCAGGATCCATCAGCATTACTCTGCCACCACCGTGCTTTGCTGCAGCCTTCGTCCTTCCAGAACATTTTCCCAGATTATCAGGATGTTGGATGTTTTCTGGTTCTGTTGGACCTCCTGAATGAGCCGCTGGTACTGCTGGTTAAGATGTGATTAAGATGTGTTTTATAAACTTTCCATATCAGATTATTAAAACACCAAAAGCTAAGTTCAGCCTTCTCGCTTCGACTGCAGCTGCTGCAAGAAAATCTACCAACTTCCTGCTGGCCGGGTGGAAAAATACAGGACACAACGAGAGCCTGAAATGGGGCTGAGTCACCGGTTGCTACGGAAATGGCCCACAGTACCACTCCTCAAACAGTCCATGTGTGTCAACCTGCTGGGTGCAACACCTTTTCCATCATATACAGAGGAGGCCACCAGTCAGATTACAGGAAGAGCTTTTACGCTTTGATCAGCAGAAATCAAAGGCTGTCGCCAGCAGGTTGATAAGGGCGGTTACGCAGGGTGGCATCAGAACCGGGGAGGCACATAAGAACTGCTGTTTGGTTAAAACAAAGTTAAAACATTTACAGTACTGTGAAAACTACTCCACACCTTATAGACTTTAGATAGGCCATTCATCCAGGAAAACCCTCCACAACCCTTCAAAACTCCTCCACAGTGACGCACAGACCCGCGACCTGCTGCTGCTCCTCAGGGTGTACTTACTTTCCTACAGAGAACTGGGCTCAGCAGTCATAATGAGAGCAGAAACAGTTTTAACAAAGTTGTGACTGAAACAAAACTCCTGCTGAGATTTTAAATAAAGAGTAAATTGAAATGTTTCTTCATGGAAATTGATTTACATTTAAAAATGTCGAATTTTACTGTTTGTGTTGAATTATAAACCTGTTTAAGAGCAAAAATAAAAACCATGATGTATATATATTATAATTCAGCCAGGAGATCAGATAATTCCTAAATGACTTGTGAAAAGGTTTTATTTTTTATTTATTACATAATTTTAAAACATTAAATCAGATGTCATGACCCATTTCTCAAGTAGCCTTTATGCCAAATACTGTTAACTCTTAATTGAGTAGTTTCTTGGATGTAAGAATATATCGAAGTGAGAACTTCGATATATTCTTAACTGACCTCAAGTACTTTTACTTGAGGTCAGTTTTTACTTTACCAACATCTATGTAAAGGTCCGCAGGAATGGAAAGACATTCGCCAAATGATTCAGATCCCGGGAAGGAAACGGAATTCCCATGGCTGTTCGAAAGAAAACAGTTGAAACTTTTATCCAAACACGCCAGTGCGCATGCGCCGCAGTGCAGTGACGTGTCTGAAAGGTGTCAAACGGGATGTAAAAATGATCGAAAAGGCTCCGGATAAACCAACGAACCAGGTTAACAGGAGCCAGAACCAGCCGTTCAGATCGCTTCACAGCCAGGTGGGTTCGGCCAGGTGGAACCGAGAGGAACCGAACCGCTCGAACTCACTTTTCGACCGGATGCTTTAGAAGTCGTCGAGCTAACTTGGCGACAGTTGGCTAACCGGAGTTAACCCGTAGCATGGTGACCAGCCTTAACTAGCCGTGCGGCTCGGTTCTGCTCTCTCGCAGGGCTGAACTCTCGGAACCGGACCGGGGAACCAGAGGACCGGGGGATGTCTCGGAGGCGGCTGGACAGCCGCAGCGGGCTACCCGCCGGGCTGCTGGCCGAGACCCAGACCCCGATCAGCTCCGAGCCGCTGGACATCGCCTATGAGGTGACCGGAGAGCTGGGCAGGTGAGCGGTTCGGTTCTGATCGGGTTCGGTTCTACTGATTGGCCTGAACCGAACTGAACCATGACCTCATATTGATAGTTCCGGTTCTGCAGTAAAGGGACATTTCGCAGCTTTTAATGAGTCTTTAGCTCATGATCTGATCTGAAAGTGAGAAAAAAGTAAAAAATGTAAATTATTTAGAGAGATGAGAGCGGAAATGATTTATTAAACTTTTATTACAGAAATAAGAATCGTTATAGAACATTTTAATTCATATTACAGCTTAAGTACAGCAGAATTTACCAATTTTATTATCTGTTTTTAGTTTATGATTGGTAAAACCTTCATTTGCTTAAACATAAAGATTAAAAAAATTATATTTCTGCCATATTTCCTGTTAAGGTTTCAGTTTTTATGATAATTTTTGTATTTGTGAATCTATTTTTTGTTTGGGTCTCTGGTTCTGGTCGTCCTGGTTTGAGCAGGTTAATATTGTGGGTTTTAATCTGGCTTAAATATTAATATTTATATTTTAATGTTTCTATAAACCCAGTGTTTGTTCTTAAGGCTGTGCGGTCCGACCCGGTCCAGGTTCTCATGGTTTATCCAACTGGACCCATCAGAAGGAATCAGATTCTTTTTGTTTGGTGTTTTCAGAGGAATGTTTTTTTCTGTGATCAGGTTTTGATCAGCAGACAGGAACCAGCCTGCCACCTGACTAACTGCTGATTTATGACCTGTCTGCTGCTCTGGCCGCCATGCTTTGGACTCTGGACTTTAACCGGGAACCGCGGTAACCATGGTAACCACTGTTGCGGTCATGTGAAGGCTGCTGGCGCTGTGCTGGGTGTGATCGGTGTGAGGAAGAACCAGAGCGCAGAAAGGAGAACTGGACTCCATGTTGGTCTGAAACAGGAAGTAGAGGTCTGAAACAGGAAGTGGAGGAAGCTTCCAGCTGATCTAAGATCAGGCGGCGTTTGCATCATCCAGTTTGGAGGAACCAACTGGACCGGACTGGAAGTTGGACCGCTGGCTGCCAGGCAGCACCAGCCGATCCCAGAGTGGATCTGTTAGCGTCACATTTAGCCTGTTAGCATCAGAGTGAACTTTGACCTCTACCTGGAGGATTTAGTTTGGTTTTCTGGGTTTCTTGTCCTGAGATGATTCTAGAACCGCCTGGCCCAATTGGTTCTGATTGGTTCAGATTGGTCTAGAGGTGGAGACAGTAGATGTGGTCAGCGTCTGTGTGGAGAACATCTGGTTCTGATCTGAGCTGCAGCATCTGGGTGGCCTAGATCTACTGGACTGGACCGACTGGTTCTGGGAGGAACTGAATCCAGTTCTGATGATCAGAACCTGATCTGGATCTACAAATCCACAGACTGTCTGAAGATCTGTGTTGCCATGGTGACGGCGTTCTCATCAATATGATTTGTTGTTGTTTTTTTTCCACATAAAATTACTTTTGTTCTGCCCAGAAAATCTATTTTTATTATTTTAATAAATCTAATATTTTTATATATTTCCTTTTCATAAATATAGTTTCCTCCTGTCCAGTCGGATCAGAACCAGAACCAGCAGCAAGTCTGGCTGGTTTAAAACTTTTGCACAGAACTGTAGCTGACGAGCAGAACCTGCAGACAGACGGTTCCGGGGAATCGGGTCTGCTGTTCTGACCGGGTCCGGGTCCTCAGTGGGTTTTCTCTGACCTCTGACCCAGGGGGAAGTTTGCGGTGGTGAAGCGCTGCGTGGAGAAAAGTTCGGGGAAAGAGTTCGCCGCCAAGTTCCTGAGGAAGAGGAGGCGGGGCCGGGACTGCCGGGCCGAGGCCGTCCATGAGATGGCGGTTCTGGAGTTGGCCCGGAACAGCCCGCGGGTCGTCAACCTGTACGCTGCCCACGAGACCGACCACGACCTGGTGCTGCTGCTCGAGTAGTGAGTGGACCTGGGGCCCGCCGGGTTACAGTCCTGACTCAGTTCTGACCCGGTTCTGACTCGGTTCTGTCTGCAGCGCCGCCGGCGGGGAGATCTTCGACCTGTGCGTTTCGGAGGAGCTGCTGCCTGAGGCCCAGGTGACCCGGCTGATCCGACAGACCCTGGAGGGGGTCCAACACCTGCACCAGAACCAGCTGGTCCATCTGGACCTCAAGGTCTCACACACACAACCAGAACCAGAACATGAAGCGGGTCATTTAAGCATTAAGACTTTCTCTGGGTTCTTTGGTACAATTTCCTTTTTTAATGTTTAATTTTCTGACTCCATGTTTAAAAAGTTAAACTAAATTTATTTACTTTATTTCATTTATTAAAGTTTATGAAACGTTTATTCTGGTGTGGCAGCAAATGAACAAACTGCTGCTGGACCGGTTCTCCGGACCAGAACCGCTTCACGACCCGACCAATAGAAACGCTCGCCCATCCCCATGGCAACCAATAGAAACGCTCGCCCATCCCCATGGCGACCAATAGAAACGCTCGCCCATCCCCATGGCGACCAATAGAAACGCTGTTCCATTCTCTGCAGATTTTTCATCCATCTGATTTGAGGTTCTGCTGATCTGGGTCGGTCCAGTTAAAGCCCGGACCAGAGGGAGCGGCGGCTGAACCTGACCTGAACCGGGCTCACCGGGTCGGACCGGACCAGACCTCTTTGATTCTTTGATGGTTCTGAAAGCAAATATTAGTCAGAGTGGAGAGTCGGCCTGCTAATGATTGTTAGAAGAACGCTCAGTACAGTGTGTTGCCATGGCGATGGCTGGGTAAACATGCTGACCCGGTCCGGTGAACTAGTCCTCCATTTTCTCCTGCAGCCACAGAACATCCTGCTGACCAGCCTGGCCCCGCCGGGCGACATCAAGATCGTCGACTTCGGCCTCGCCCGCCGCCTGGGGACGGCTGGCGAGCTGCGAGAGATCCTGGGAACGCCCGAGTACGTAGGTAAGACCCAACCCGGTCCGGCCCGGTGTGACCCGGTGATCAAACAATGGTAACAAACTGAAAGCAGATTCCAGGTTTTCTTTCTGCTGGTTTTGGGTTTCAGGGGAAAGGGGCTGACCTCGGGTGCACTCCACACTTTTCACATCTGTTTTAAAACTGGAACCGTTTCCTCGGGCTGATCCAGTCCTGCTGTCAGCACAGGAAACAGGAAGTGATGAAACGCTCTGAATGACTTCCTGTGTTTCAGCTCCAGAGGTTCTGAACTACGAGCCGATCACCACAGCGACGGACCTGTGGTGAGTTATGGGCCGGGGTAACCATGGCAACAGTATCAGGACGTCCAGTTAGATTTAATTTACCGAGTTTGTTCACCTGAAATATGAAACATTACGAAACATCAGAGAAACGTTGAACGAGTATCCGGTGTTGCTGTGGTTCTGGTTCTGACCCAGCTGTCGGCTCCGCCTGCAGGAGCGTGGGCGTCATCGCCTACATGCTGGTGACGGGCGAGTCGCCGTTCCTCGGAGACGACAAGCAGGAGACGTACCTGAACGTGTCGCAGGTCAACGTGGACTACAGCTGCGACGCGCTGAGCCGCGTCTCCGAACTCGCCGTCGATTTCATCAGGAAGCTGCTGGTCAAGGCGCCAGAGTGAGTACAGAACCGGGACCGGACCGGACCGGACCGGACTACTGGGAAAGTCTGTTGTTATTATCATTATTATCATTGTTGTTATTATTTTTGCTCTCTCAGCGAGTTTCTTGCCAAATTTAGCCACTTTTCAGAACCTCTGGAGACGTTTTTCTGGAGCGATAAATGTTTGAGTCAATGTGGATCTGGATCAGCCAAAGGTTCTGATGACCTGTTTCCCTCTGACCTCTGGTTGGCCTGCAGGGACCGACCCAGTGCCGCAGAGTGCCTCAGCCACCCGTGGCTGTGGCAGCAGCCGCCATGCCTGAACCCGGAGCCGGTTCTGGTCCGGCCCGTCCGGGAGCGGAGCTGCGGCGCCAAGTGGGCGGCGCCGCTGGAGGACAAGGAGAACTTTCTAGACTCGCCCCATTCTCACGCCAAGAGGTTCCGCCTGGAGGAGGAGACGACCGGAGACGGCGACTTCTGAAGACGCCTGAGGCGACGCGGCGCAGACGGCTTCTTCTTCTTCTGTTTTAAATAGTTTTAAGCTCCAGAAGCTCTAATCTGCTTCACTGATCCTCCAGTCCAACCAAAGATAACGGCTTCCTGTTTCTGTCCAGCAGCACTGCTGGACGCCTCCCCCATGACGGCTGCACTGCAGCATCTATTTAGGGAAATCTATGCAGTTTGAATCTATGCCTTAAAGTAGGAAAACCTGTCGAGGTCACCTGGAAGAGCCGCCTGCTGCCGTCACCAGCAGAACCGTTCCTAACGCCGGCCGCTCTCCGCCGGATCTCTGCACCCAAACGTAGCTCAGGGTTTAGTTGTAGAGCAGCTGATGTTCGCACGCCGCGCTGCACACCGTTTCCTGTCAGGACGTACGGCGGCTAACAGCCGCAGCTAACGCCGAAAACTAGCTGCAAACACTTGAACGATGATATTTCAAAACAAAAACAGAAAAACTCTACGAAGGAAACAAACAAAATGGAAAACAGCAAAGACATCCGGTATGAAACGTTGTAAACTCAGTCCTCCGCTCCACTAGGGGGAGCCTGCAGTCGGTAATATTACTTACGAAAATATGCTGCTGTTCTATATTCTAAAAAACTATTTGAAAAAGATGTGAAGTATTTCTTCCTTCCTCCAAATTTCCTCCTGAGGGCCTGGCTCCAGATGGTTTGGTGGTCGGCGCCCCCTGGTGGTCTGGAGGATTTCAGTGGAGGAGCTAGCAGCGTTTCTGTTTCCTGCAGTTTGGGTTTTGCTGATCGTTAGTTTTTGTGTTTGTCAGTTAGCATCGTGTTCGCGCCGCTCAGCCTCCGTACGTCTCTTTCTCTGTAGCACTTACTTCCTGTGCAGGAAGGAAGGGGCGTGTCTGCAGCCATTCCAGAGTGATCATCTCAGGGCGCCGCTCCGCCTGCCACAGGCCTGCTATTGTTGTTATTATTATTAATGTTATTTATGTGCTGGACTGATTCTGGATGTTTTATGAAACAATGAGCTCATGTCTTAATGTTGGCCAATTGTGGAGGGAAGCAGCTGATTGAGGAGGCTTTTATGCTGAAAGGATCTGAAGGAAGTAGAAAAGTGTTGCAGGAAGAATCTGAAGGAGTTTGAGTCGTTGGGCAGCTGCAGGAGAGAAACGAGGGAGCAGAGGAAGTGAGAGAGACGGCGTGCCACAGCGGCTGACCTCATGACCTCACCGCAGGGGACAAAGGGCTCTGTGAGGACGCCCCGTCCCGGGACACCCCGCGCCGCCGCCGCAGGGAGCCGGCCTGACATCAGCTGCTTCACTGGACCTACATGTTTGTTCTGCTGATTCCTCCTGTTCCAGTCAAATCAGCCACAAGCACAGAGACCAACGGCTGAAAGGATGTAACTTTATTTTTATGTTTTTTAATGTTTGAGCGTAATTACATCTTCAACAGAAGAAATAATCTGTAATCTGATAACTGCTGGCTAATCTGTAGGCGTCACAAAGCAAACTGGAAAAGCTCATTAAAGTTGTAGAAAACGGCATCAGTGTGGCGTGTCTGTCCCGTGGCGCCCCCTGCTGGGCACCAGCAGCACGACAGCAAGGAATGCATCAGAAGTCACATTCAGCAGAAACAGGAAAACGAGCTGCTGGCGTCACACTAACTGAGGAAGAGGAGGTGATGAAGAGGGGAGGAGCTTCATCATCATGGACGCCAATCATTTAGAGATTTTATTGAACAGTTTTAATTTCAGGATGAAAAAATTGATCAACATTCAGCTGCTGAAACCAGAACTGGATGTTTGGTTGGCTGGCCCGATCCAAACTGGTTCTGGTCCTCCTCCCTACATTCCCAGTTCTGCCCATCAGAACTGGTCCGATACCAGCCACAGCCTGACCGGATCAGAACCTCACAGCCGGTCCTAATGAGTCCTTAAAAACCCAAAATGCAGATGATCTGACCGGGCCTTCTGATCCAGACTGTTTCCCGGGTCGGATCTGTTCTGAGGCTCACAGTTCTACCTACAGGTTCTACCGAGTCGGGTCGAGTTCTGTTCATCAAAGGAGGAAAAATAAACCCTGGGTTCAGACTGAAGGAATGAACCAGGAGGCTGTTTACCTCCAGTACGGAGGGCCAAAAGAGACAAAATTACATATTGGCTCATCAAATAGATACATGTGTATTTATTTATGACACTTTATAAAATGTGAAAATTAATAATTTAGATGCATAAAATTAATCGTGTTTATTTATGGTTCCTGTGCCTGCAGTCAAAGTTGCCCATCAAGAACCATTGATGGGCAATGGTTATTATTATGTTTATTAAATCAAACATTTATTTATTTAACTTGATGTTTAATTTAGTCATTTCTGGTCCTCTGTACTCTGAATGCTACATCAGATATAATTAGGTTAAATATTAAATTAACATGAATTTTTCACGTTTCATCAAATGTAAACATGTTTCCGATCACGTTCGTAAAGTTCTAAGACCAAAACAGGAAGAACTCGAAACCCAAAACTCAGAACTCCAGGATGACCCGGAAGTGGTTCTGGATGGACGGCGGCTCGTCCTGGAAGTGCAGCTTCCTGCTGGGGCAGGCGCCCAGCTCCTCCAGGGTCTGGATGAACACGCCGTACTCGCGGCCAACCCAGGCCCGCATGGGGTCGCGCACCTCGTAGGGGGTCACATGCGCGTGCACGGAGATGCCGCTGGCCGCCAGCTCCCGCAGCGTCTCGCGGTCCGTCACCCAGGTGCGGCTGCCGCCCGGGTGGCCCCCGTCCAGCCAGAACATGTCTGAAATCCGCCGCACAAAGGCGGCCATGTTGAGGTCGGCGCGCGCCCCGGGCAGCTCGTACACCAGCTGGTTGAGAACCACGCAGCCCTTACTGAAGCCCACCAGGGTCAGGGAGAACCCGGGCGGCAGGCCGCCGGCGCCCCCTGCAGGCGACAGATTGGCCCGCTCCATGGCGTTGGTCAGCAGCGACCTGACAGGAGAAGAAGAGTCTCATCATCATCATCATCATCATCATCTGGAGGACCATCAGCTCTGATTCTACTTCCTGAAGAGTTTAAAGGTTCAAACAGACATTATCATATTTACATCCAAAGCGTTGAAATGAAATTAAGATTTCTGCAGCTTTTAGTTCAGAACTCAGCAGGTTTTCTGTTCATTTCTGGACTTTATGCTAACGCTAACAACACAGTAACGAAGCTAACCATTTCGAGTTCTGATACGGTCCAGACAATATTCAACAGGTCAGAACCAGGATGGATGGACAGACGGTTGGATGGACAGTCGGTTGGTTGGATGGACAGACGGTTGGATGTACAGACAGTTGGATGTACAGACAGTTGGATGTACAGACGGTTGGATGTACAGACAGTTGGATGTACAGACAGTTGGATGTACAGACGGTTGGATGTACAGACGGTTGGATGTACAGACGGTTGGACGGACAGTCGGTTGGATGGACAGTCGGTTGGATGGACAGTCATTGGGTTTCTTGGTGAAGTGAAGTTGATTACTAAAGCAGATCTTCATCAACTGAACAAACGACAGAAAGAGTCTGGAAGTAGGAATTTGTTCCCCAGATCTTTCCTCCGTTCATGTTCCTGCCTGGAGAACCTCCTGGGTCCAATCGGACCGACTGATCCCTGGACCGACCGCTGGCCGATGGAGAAGAGAACCAACCTGAGCTGGTGAAAAGCTCCGCCGTTGGCGGTGTGCTCCGGCGCGCCAAACATGTTGCTCTCCACGAAGTTCTGGTAGCAGCTGAACTTGTTGAGGTACATGCGGGAGGCTTTGACCACCCAGATGTTCCTGTTGGGGAACCGCTGGCCCAGAACCAGGGCCACCTGCTCCAGACTCCAGGACAGCCACTGAGCCGCCTCTGGCTGCAGGGCCATCTCCTCCTTGAAGTTCTGCCAACGGAAAAAAACAAAAGCTTTTAATTCAATGTCCAGAGTGCAACCTCACAAAATAACCACTAGGTGTTAGGGGTTGAAGGACTACATATTTTTTAAGGTCGACTACATCATGATAATAGTCGAGTCGATGTCGACTAGTCGCGGTGACATCATAGTGACGTAAGCGCGGCTGATGCTGATGATCTCTGGGTAGTTACTCGTATAGGAGTCAAATTATCACACTGACCACTGGTGCTGTTGGAACATCACAAACCAAACTTATTATGAACGGATCCCGTTTGGTTACAGTTGAATTCAACGCTGCCTCCTGCTGCTCCTCCTGCTGCTCCTCCTGCTGCTCCTCCTGCTGCTCCTCCTCCCGATGCTCCGCTGATCAGCAGCGGCTCTCTGAACCGACATGCAGACGGCGGCAGACATCGCCTCTATCAGACCCTCAGGATGAAGCTTGGACTTAGTTTCCAGATGTAGTCAAACCTTTTCTTTACAAGAGCGTAAAGCTGCCAGGTTAAAAGCTTCAACACGCAGGATGACGCTGATCAGTTGGGGGATAAAAAAGCCTGACATCAAGCCGCGTTGTCGCACATTACTGTGGTAGTCTTTTTTTTTTAAAGGATTTATTTTTGGGACTAGTTTATTTAACAGCAATCTGACTGTAAGGGGGCAGAGAGGCCTGGGCCCAGCGGATGGAGGACGGGAGTCGGACTCCTGACTACCGCGGGCTAAAGTCTCTGTATGCGGGGCGCCGCGCTAACCACCGCGCTGCGCTAACCACCGCGCTGCGCTAACCACCGCGCCGCGCAACGCCCCTATTGTGGTAGCCTATGCTATAATTTACAGTTTCTCTTTATTATTAAATTATTTACATTTTTATACAATTTGAGCTTTCTGACGAACTCACCTAGTCCACCTTCTTTCATTTCTTTGGAAAAATCTGTTTTGTCATGTGATTGCGACTAGTCGACTGGCCCAGAAAAAAGTAATTGCAGAGAAAAGAATTGACTAGTCGACTAATTGGTCTCTGAAGGAAATGCTAAGGCTGAGTGTCTGTCAGACAGACGGAGGCTTTCAAAGCCTCACATCTTACATCACGTAACAATCCATCTGCTGCTGTGCCGCACTGACAGTTGGCAGGCCCCAGCTAGCTCATCAAACCTGCTAGTATCCATTGGGATTGTGGGAAGTGAAGGAATTTGTCACTGGAAATGTAGGTTCTTTGATGAAATCTCAAATAATGTGGACAGCTCACAGTACGCCTGAGGGATCCTCAGGAGGGTTACTAAATAACCCTCTGAAGAGTTACTAGATCCTTAAAATGCCTTACTGGAGAAAAAGATTTGAGTATTTGGTTATAAATCCATCCATCACTCTAATTACGGTGTTGTGGTTTTAAAACTACAGCTGCTAAGAGACGAGCAGCTTTGCTGTTCAGCAGCAGACTGCAGGCTAGCTAATTTACCAGCTAATTAACATTTGAAGTTTAGATATTTAAAAACCACATTTTATGTTTATAAAATTACAGAAACATGATTTTAACTCTAACTGTAAACAGCACAAAACAAAAAGCTGTTAGATGATGTTCTGAGTGCAGTAAAGTTTTCACACCCCCATTGCTCCGCAGTTTGAGTCTGAACGTTTCCTGAAAGTCGGCCTGAGGCTGAAATCAGGAACGTTTCTGGATTTAAACAGCAGAAACACAGAGGAAGCATCATATCAAACAATCCAAAGATTCAGAAACCAGAACATAAAGGTTCTGAGTTCAGATCCATTAAAACCAGGTCTCCCATATTTCTCAGAGCCCAGCGACCCGGTGACCTTTGACCCGTTTCATCCCAAGCGTCTCTTCAGGGCCGAGCGGGACTGAGCACAACGACCTCATTCAGGTTATTTACATGCTAACGTCACCGTCAGAGCATCCCACAGGACAAAGGTCTCTGGGAAAACCGGGATGCCACGGGAATGCTAACGCGCTAATGAGCCGCTAACAATGGATGAGCGGGTTGTAAGTCAGGAAAACTGAGGGGAAATGGAGCGCTGTGGGGTCACTGGAGGTCAAAGGAGAAGGAAAACGGTTTGATGTCAAAACGAAACGAGTTCAGCAGCAATCAGTCGGCGCTGATGCATGAAATCTGTTATAAAGGTAGAAATATGAGATTTACTGCAGATTAAACCAACTATAAACATATTCATGATCCTACTTCACATACTAAACAGTTTCATATTTTGAACTAAAACCCAAAGCTTTATTTTTTATTCTAGACCAAACAAAACTCTTGAATGTGAAAACACTCAGTGTTTGTGAGTAAACAATGGAGGGAGACGAGCGTTTCCCAGCTGGAGATGTCGAGACCACAGCCAGTCGCTCCCTCTGAGCCGGAACAAAGAGCTGCTCTGGAAATGTTACCAGAGGCTGAATAAATGTTATGTTCTTCCCTAGAGGCGAACGCCCCCTAGTGGAGGATGGAGACACTACCAATCGATCACAGAACAGGTTTACTAGCCGATTCCTGATGTACAGATCAGTTGCCTTGAATAAAATGACACAAACATAAATGCAGCATTTATGTTTAACATTTTTCTTACTGTGATCACATGTTTAGGCTTATGTCAACTAATATTAATATTTACTATTAACTTTTTTACTCTCAATTGTGAGTCTTTTTTTTTTTTTAACTGTCAACACTTGTAGTATAAAATAAATATCTGCACTCGGGCTGTGATACCTGTCCAGAAGCAGCATCACACTGTGAATTCCCCAACACACATGCACTATTCAACACAAGAAGCTCAAAATTCTTCATTTACTTACATCCAGAAAACAGCTGAAATAATTACTTTCATACTGTCCAAATGTTTCCTTATTTTTTCAGTTTCTGTAATTTTCATTGTATCAGGATACAATTGTGAGTTGAGTGAAACTCATGTTTTGACTGATTTAGATGAACGTATTTTTTTCTTTCCCTTTGCAGTGTTATTAATATTTGAAATCTTAGCTTTTATTTGAAAATAATTTTCGTCACATAGTTGTATTTATTTTCTGGGCCCAACCCCCTTCAGCTGTGCAGCTTAGTAACGCCCCTGGCGGACCTCGAGCAGCGGGAAGGAGCAAAAACCTCCCGGGTAAAATCTGACCTGAATGTCTCCATGGAAGAAGACAACGTGTCTGTTGCTGCCCCTCTCCTTGGTTCCGGAGCAGCTCTCTTCGTCTGATTCGGGCCGTAGCAGCAGCAGGTCGTTGACCCGGTTCGGACCGCAGCCGGAGACTCCGACCAGCCGCTGCAGTCGCCTCCCGTTCGGGCTGCCGGAGCCCTGCGACCCACGGAGCCCACAGTGAGCGGTTCCCGCCACGGAGCTCATGTGTTCGGCCACGGTGATGAGAGTGATGCCCGCTGCTACGGCTGCTGCTGCTCTGGAAGTCAACATGGACTCCGAACCAACATGAGTTGACAGTTTTCTGCTCCTCTGCGCAGGCAGTAAACACTGCTGCTAGCTGGCGGCACAACAACTACTTCCTGTAACCTCAAACTGAAATAAATACTCTGTCAGTTAGCAAAAATGGCCCGCCTCACACTGTAGCACATTTTTAAAGAAATATATTAAAATAGTGACAGCTAGAGACCATTTGTGACCACAGAGAGGCGCTGTTTATCAAAAATACAACCACCAGCTTCTCTACGTCCTGTAACAAAGATACAACACAAGATGAGTCACGCCGACCTACTTCCGGTTACGGTGATGGTCAACCAGAGAGCTTTTTAGCGACATTTTTCTGCGAACCAAATAAATACAGTAAGCACGGAACTAAATCCTTTAAGAAATGCACATTAAATTACTTTGGAAATTAACGGAGGTGGGTAAAGTACCGAAAAATTGTACTCAAGTATGACTAACACGGCGTTAGCACATTTTACTCATATGAGTGTCAAAGTTAATGAAAAGGCTGTTTATGTTTTGAGCAGCTGCTGATCATAACATCCATCCATCCATTTTCTTCCACCCTTATCCCTCTGGGCTGCTGGTGCCTCTCCAGCTGTCACCTGGACACACACACACAGACACACACACACACACACACACACACACACACACACACCCCTAAGGAGAATGTATACAGACAAATTAACCTTGATCATAGCATCTGATTAAATATTTAAAATAATGTAATCAGACAGGCAAAAAGATCCAGTTATGTGGAAATTCTGTTTTTTTAAAGGTTAAAATGTATTTTTTTATTATTAATTTTTAAATTTAATTTTCCTTTGGTATTAATAAAGTATTTTAAATTGAATTTAATTGAATTGAAAATTACTAATATAAGATGATCTTAAATTGACTTAGCTCATTTCAGTTCAGTTTAGCAAAATTAGATTAGTTTAACTTATCTTAAGTTAGTTAAATTTAACTTAGCTAGTTGGATCAAATTGGATGTAAATGTTCTGTATTTCAAGTATTTTAACTCTTAAACAAACTGACTAGTTTAAATTGAAACTGCATGAACCAAATTCACCCAGAAGATGGCAGCAGAGATACTGGAAGCTTTCGCTTGTTAAAACCGTAATAGGAAAGGGTAAACAGTGAACTATCTTGCTGTTTGAACTTCAGCTGAACATGTCGTCATGTGTTAAAGTTCTGCTCATGGAGCTGAGTTAATCTGACTGCATTAAATGTTTTTTCCTCTCATGCACAGATAAATGCGTCCAGTTTGCTCCAGGCTGGACTTTGGACCTGTTTTCCAGCTGCAGGTTCTGCAGGTTTGGAGCAGATACTCTCTAGCTGCACGGGATCCAGTTGCTCTGAAAGGTAACTTGCACATGTGTTGCTCCCCAAAGTCAGGATTGTATTTAGGCTTTGGCTTTATGGGAGTTTTTCTTTAGTTGGATGGATTTTAGTTTTACTGTTGCTTATGTAGTTTTGCAGCCAGTTTCTTCACATAAATAGAAGATGAATCTTCATTAAAAAGTTAATTAAAATCATTGATAGGACCAAACATACAAGGCAAAGAAGCTTTATATAAAAATAAGTTATTGTTCATCAGACATAGCATTTGACTCATGGATTTGTTTGATGATGCTTGTGTTGTTGCAGGAGCATGGCCTCTGGGATGCTGAGGTCACGTCTGGTTGCTTGTCTTCTGAACGTCTCTGAGGGTCGCAGGAAGGACCTGGTGGAGAACGTGGCCAAGGCTGCTTTGTACGATGCAGAGGGTCAGTCAGTCACATTTTTCACTTATCAGTAACTTTATTAACACTTAATATGGACATAGTCCAAGATTCTCTGGAGATCTGATGCCCTTTAAGCCCCAATGAATCAAACATGTAAAGTGTAATAAAAAAAAAAAGTGTTTCAGTATAAATAAGAATTATGCATCTCTTAGAGCTGGTTTAACTAACTGTTGAAATTAAACAACTTATATTAGCTGAATATAATTCAGCTAATATAAGTTAAACTTAGCCTGTTTACCATAACGTCTTTATTTTTGTGTTTGTACTTGTTTCTTTAACAGGAAGGAGAAATAATCTTATTCAGAGAAATGCTGCTGATTAGACAGACATGTCCAGTTATTAGATCAGATCTGTATAAAAACTCGTCAGATGTTACTGATGGATTTTTAAATTGTTTGACAAAACATTTTAAATCGTTGAACCAGCTTCTCCTCTACCTACGGAAGATTAGGGCCACTGGGAAAAAAATAAAACAGTTCTGACTTTTTTCTCAGAATTCTGAGATTAAAGTCAGATTTTTTTTATTTTATTTTTTTTCCAGTGGCCCTAATCCTCTTCCATATCTGTTAATATATTGTCATGAAAAAGAAATTCTTAAAAACCACAAACTCCAAATTGTTATCTGACAATTTCCAATGACGAGATCATCACTGATTGGCTGTCTGCCCGCAGTGGAGCATTTTGATTGGTGCAGGCACCGGAAGTAATAACTATGTTTCTACAAACACATGGCAAGCTAATTTATTAGTATTTTAAAGTATTTTCTCACGTGTCGGGTGTTTTCATGTGTTTTATAATTATATCTCCTATTTGTATGGTGAATTTTGTTATTTTAATTTAAAATTAATTTCTGATAAATTCTGTCGGTTAATTGTATTTTTTTTAGCAGAGTGACAGCCAAAACCTCCTGGTGAAAAAATAACACTAATTTATTATTGTTATTCCCAGAGATGTTTGCATTATTTGATATTCATTAGGGATGAGTATCGGTTTCTAAACGTTGTCGTTGTTCGTCAGGCATGCAGCGGAAGGAGACCACGGTGCTGAACATCTTCAACGACCATGACTATAACCGCTCCGTCATCACCATCGTGGCCTCCGTCGACTCCATCAGTGAGTAACGGCGGTTCCGGCCCGGCTCCGGCCCGGTTCCGCTGGGATCCAGATAGAGATCGGCAGCAGGAACCGCTCTCCAGCCTTAATGAGCTTTTCCTCGGATTCAGCGCAGAAACATGAGAACGATGTGATTATTTTCAGATTGCTTTATCTCCCAGCCTGGCTCTAAACGCGCCGTTTCCTCCAGGAGACGCGGTGCTGTCTGCGTGCCAGGAAGCGTGCGCGCTCATCGACATGCGCGGGCACGCGGGCGTGCACCCCTGCATGGGGTCGGTGGACCTGATCCCCATCTACCCGCTGGGGGAGGCGGTGGGGGAGCGGGACTGCGTCCAGCAGGCCCTGGGTGAGTCTGGGAACCTTTCAAAGTAAAACAGGAAGTGAAACATGGCGGACAGTTTGTTACACTGTAAAAAATTAACATCAATATTTAGGTTTATGTAGTGTGGCATGGAGAAAAAAATGTAGGTGTTTATTTTACAAAGTCATATTTTCACCACGTTATTCATACATTTATAAATTTCACAGTTTTAAACTAAATATTTTGTTTTCATATTAAGAACTAAATATGTAAATATTTAGTTTGGAACTGTGATATTTATAAATGTATGAATAACGTGGTGAAAATATGACTTTTTTTCCTACATTTTTCTCTGTCATGTTAAATAAAGCTAGACATCGCTGTTAATTTTTTGCAGTGTAACTTTACATCATGGTGGGTTTGTGCCTCCCATGTGTTGATTAGTCTGGCGCTGCTGACAGAGCGCTGATAATGAGCCGCAGCAGCAGGTACTGCAGCCTCTGGGTGTGCTCACAGGTTAGAATTAGCGCGGCGCGGCTCCGCTAACACCGCTTCCTGTTTGGGTGGTGCAGCGGTGGCGCGCGGCCTCACGGAGACCGTCCGCGGCGCCAGCGTCTTCCTGTTTGGCTGGGCGGACGCGGCGCTGCAGCGCGGCCTGGCCCGAAGGAGGAAGGAGATGGGCTGGTTCCGGAAGAGTCCGGACCTGCAGGCGCTCACCGCCGACGTTGGTCCGCCGCCGCGGGAACGATACGGACTCACAGGTGACTGCAGGTCAACCGGGTCAGAACGGGTCCAGCTGAGCAGAAACCAGGTGTTGGTTTATATTTCACCGTGGCTGAGGAGTCAAAGCGGTTCTGCATTTTAGTTTCATTTTTAGTTCATAAATAATGACTAACATGCCACTCTAACATCTTAAATTAGTTTAGCGGAAGCTAAGTGGTCTAAGCGTTTTTAAAGTTAGCAAAACGGTGTTAGCGGAAGTGTTCCCAGAGAAGCTGCTTCTTTGACCTTTGACCTTCCTGCAGGTCAGTAACTGAATCAGCTGATGAGCTAAAACAGAAGCAGCTAATTATAGAGGAAAGTCTGAATTTATTTTGAGTTTAATCATCAGAAAATGATCGATGAGAGTTTCACCAAACTCAACCTTAGCTTTCAGTTTATGGATGTTTTTCTCTTTAACTTTTGTTTTTGTTACTATATAATGGTAGGTTTATGGGCAAACATAAAAAACTCCCATCTGCTCTGTCGTCATGGCAACAAAATGGTCAATGAGGCTGTTTGGTTAAAATGTAGTTTTTCTGTTCTGTGGGTCAAACCATTAAATGATGAAAGAGAGCAGCTGTTCTTAATACAGTTTATATGAATAAAGAGCAGGAGAGAATAAAACAAATGAAATTCAGAAACAGTTGAAACTGAATCAGGATGTTTATCTGGTGAACTATGAGCATGAACCAGTTCATTTAATCCTGCCTGAACTGATTCTAGAACTGTTTTTAAGGATGATCTGGTTCTGATCTGATTCTGAACTGGTTCTGATCTGGTTCTGATCTGGTTCTGAACTGGTCCTGATCTGATCCTGATCTGGTTCTGATCCTTGCAGGAGTCGGAGCCAGTCCCTACGTCATGAACTGTAACGTTTCCATCGATACGCTGGACGTCGCCGTCGGCCGCAGCATCGCCGCCGCCCTCAGGGAGTCGGTGCCCGGTGGGCTTCCTGGGGTCCAGGTGCTGGCTCTGCCACATGAGGGCGCCGTGGAAATCGCCTGCAACGTGGAGAGCGTGGCAGGAGCCGCGCCTGGCGGCCCGACCGATCCGCCGTGGCCGCGCTTTGTCGTTGACGGGCGGCCATATTGCCACGCCCCGGCCGCCCTCATCATGGCCCGGGTGGCGGAGCTGGCGGGGCAGCAGGGGGTCGGGGTGAAGGGCACCGCCCTGGTGGGGTTTACCCCCCAGGAGTGCAGGGGCTTGGCTGAGCTGGCTTTGTCTGAGGGGATCGGGGAGTTCTGGAGGGAGCAGCGAAGGATCCACATGTGAAAACCGACCAAGAGAAAATGACTGAACTACAGACACAAACGATTCTCCGACTTACCACTGTCACTGTAAGGGGCAGTATCATGTAAAGTCAACTTTATTACATCATGTCATTCCCTCATCGAAATCAAACCTGGAGCGTTGCTTTGAGTCTTTCATGTATGAGAAATCCTTTCATCTCCATGGCAACCATTCAGCTGAGCAAAATGCCTGGGTGGACCAAGCTCCGCCCACGAGCCGCAGATCCTCCTCTCAGCTGCAGTTTCCAAGCTTCCGACCACCCACTCAGCTCCTTCAGACTAGCCAGCAGGAATTAGCAAACACCTGCTGAGATCATTATAGGAGCTGCTGCTCAGAGCAACGCTGGTAAAAACGTTGTTAAAGGGTTAATATAGGAGTCATGTCTGGATGATTTCCTGGAGGCGGAGCTTCAGGAAGAGCAGGAGCTTTTAATGCTGCCTGTTGTTGAGACGCTTTACCAGGTCGAGAAAGAGTTACATGTTGGTAGACAAGGGGCCCATTGTAAAGAGTTAGATTTTTGATTCTGCTAGACGCTAAGGCCCATTTCTCAGAAAACAGAAACTTATCAGGCCACAGAGACATGGTGTGATTTCAGGGAGCGTCTTCAGTCCATATCAGCTGCCCTCCTCCTCCTCCTCAGATGCTGCACAGACTTTTAGAAACTCTTCTCGAATGTAATGGAAAAAGCGTCTCCTTTCAGCCCTGAAACTGAATAAAATACGTAAAGTCTGAACGATTTTGTTGGCTGATTTTATGCTTCATGTGTCAGTACAAATTTTGATTAATCGATTAGGATTTTCATTCTCAACACTGTTTAAAGGTTTATTAGATTAAAATTAGTTACAAGAACAAAGATAGCGGCCATACCAGAGTAGAAAAGAGAAATGTTTCAGAGTCTTCTGGGGGACAGAAAATGGACTTTATGTGGTTCTTATTTGAAATATAAACACTCGACAAGATTCTTAAGTTTTTGTTTGATTTTGTTTCCAGCATTTCATGGAAAAATGATCAACCCTTTTCATGCAGGAGAAAACAGGTTTTTAAGAAAATGGCCGCCTGTGGGTTGTTGACTGTGACGTGTATCCAATCAGAACGCGACATGACGAAAACAAGGAGACGAAACAACCGTCATGGCGCAACAGAAAGTCCTGTGGACAACGCAAACAGTATTGTCTATTATGGGATTGTTTTTGGATCATTTTTCTCTGTTATAGTCCATGAAAGATCGCCATTTCTTCTTCTCAGTCGGCCATATTTATTTACTCTGACCTCACGTTTGGTCTCGAGAGAGTTTCCTGTCTGACATGTGGCAGTGAGGAGCAGCCGGTTCTCCATGGCAGTATTTGTTGGGAAAGTGGTTTTTAAAAGGTGAGGTATGCTAACACACACACACACACACACACACATTGCATCTCTTTAGGCAATGTGTGCGATTTAAATGCAACAGTGTAGTGAAACTGAGCTACTGCTAGCTGACGTCTTGATCAGTTCAGGTTCATAACGTAAAAAGCAGCATCGTTCAGTTTACATTAAGCTCCGCTGCTGATTTCAACATTCACACTGTTGCCTCTGGTGCGGTGACGCTGCTAGAGATTGACCAATATGATAAGTTTTACTTATCGGCCGATTAATGCCGATATATCGTGGAGAGCTGTGCAATGTGAAGCAAAGTCCATTTTTCTCAACATGCTACTGACCAGCTAACCTTAGTAATGTTTTTGTACAGAATGAAGTTCGTTACTGGAGGTTAGCATGTTACTGACAGCATGTTGGCTAATGACATGCAGCAATCAGACACAAACTGTTTAGGCTCTTTTAGCTTTGAATCACACACAAGCCTCTTTAAATTTCCTCAGAAATGTTCCAGTTATTTGTATTAAAGTAATTTTCACTTGTTGACTTGTGAAAGCCAAACTGAAGTATATTTAATTGCTCTTTCCAACAGAGAGAAAAAACACGTTAAAAACGTTTAGATCAAATAAGCTACTACTTCTTCTTCTATGGCGTTTTCTGGCAGTTTACAAACGTTGTGCATTACCGCCATCACCTGGACGGAGATGTGCCCCTGATCTAAGTAAACAGAATGATTTAAGCGTTTCATGGCTGGGTCACGTGTCTTCTTCTTCTTCCAGAAATCTAAAGATGGCCGCCCTCATGTTTCTGCTCTGAGCTCCAGTCGGGCTTTAATGTTTCATAAATTCAGCCTTCTTTGGACAGGAAGGTGAATAGTTGTAAACATTTAATTTAGTAAATCTGTTTTTTATTATTTAGGTTCAATCTTGTCATTGTTGAGTAACTTAGTAAAGAACTAAATGATCTGAATCTTTTAAAGTAAATCTGTTTTGTGTTTTTTTCTTGTCAAGCTGCTGGGTGTTTTCTGTCTTCTTTAGCAGCTAAACTTTGAGTTATTTCAGTATTTTCAGAGTGGATTTTTCCCTCTTGACACTTCATTTCCTGTTTTGGAGCTAATGATGTTTCCTGGTGGGATTTTTCTTGTCTCTGTGAGAGAGCCGCCATCTGTGAGCGGTGCTGCTATTTTTAGCAGAACTCAGTCAGAACCTCACAGGAACTCCAGCAGAGTCACTAACCAGCTGAGGCTACATCATGAAGGTGGATGGACTTTGACTAGGCCACTCCAGAACCTGGATTGTGTTGTAGCTCTACTGGTGTTTGGATGAAGGTTCTGCTGTTGGTTCTGCTGGTTTTAGGTTCTTCCAGGCTGATGTTTCTGGTAACTCAGTCCTGGTACCAGTCAACAAAAATAAGATAGAAATGAATAAAAATGAGCAAAATCTGTTCATATGCTAAAAGTTCAGCATTTTACCCAAATTAACAGTGGCAGTGGCATTATCAGCAGCCCATTCAAACTTCTGTTTAAAATAACTTGGAATAAAGAAGCTGCAGATTGTTTTGAATACAGTAATGAGATATTTTCACCACAAATATTTGTTTATATATATAATAAAATCAAGATCGAACATGGCCACATTTTAGCTAAAACAGATTAAAATTAAAATCAGGTTGAGATTCAGATAAAATCAGCATTAAATCAGAATATTAAAATAAAACCTGCAGGATTAATCAGAGGCTGAATGTGTTTATCGTTTGGTCGCGTTTCGGTCCAGATGTTTTCCTACGATTATGTAACCTCGTTATGGGATGAATCCAGTTTTTGGCATACAGAGATTTTTTTTTTTTTTTTTGGGAGACATTTTAAACTGCAGCTGTTGCTAATCTGCTGATCCGGTCCCGCAATCTGAGGCGGCGGCGGGATTAACCTGCTCTGTTCCGGGCCGGTTGGACGCTCTTTGTGTGTGTGTGTGTGTGTGTGTGGGCTGCAGAGCATCAAGGCCTAATCTAGGTCACCGCACGCGCCCCGAGGCTTCCACGCATCAACACGCATCACGATGTTTACATGGAAGTCACGTGACCAACATGTAAAGTAACGTTAGTTTGACGAAATGTCCCAGTTTCCATGAGGCTCCGATGTCTGTTATTTCATTTCGTTTTGTAAATCGCCTGGATGTTACTTCCGTCTGATAATTGAATTAAATTATGAATCATGTTTTGATCAAACTGCAGCATTCAGGCTTTATTCCCGTAAAAACAGCAGCTTCTATAAATACCCCCTCCCCCCCTTGTCTGTTTTCCTACAATCACTCCCACTTCCTCTGTGCAGCTCTTCTCCCTGCAGTGAACCAGAACCGGCCCGGTTCGGTGCTGCAGAATGAGCGCCGCTCAGTGACAACATGCTGGATTCTTAATAACAAATTTCTCTTTTTTTAGTTAATTTACTGAAATATCAGCTGATGCGGTTGAGGCAGTGAAGGATCAGATGTTGGTGTCAGGCTGACCTATCGCAGCGCAGCGCGCCGCCGGCCAGCCCTCCCCCACCCGGACACATGCTCAGCCTCTCCGGGCAGGCAGGGCGCAGCGAGGCGCAGCGGACTGGAAGCATGGCGGCGCGGCGGGAGGAGGCTGCGGGAGAGGCGTAGAGGTGGAGAGGAGGGAAGGAGGGAGGGAGCCGCTGCTGCTGCTGCTGCTGCTGCTGCTGAGGAGCCAGCACATCCTGCCGTCCGACCCGATCAGTTCAGGTTCGGTTCTGATCCCTGAACAGCTGCAGCCGGATGATGCGGGATGTCTCCAGAAACCTCCCAGGCTGCTGACTCCGCTCCAGCCGTCTCCGTGGAAACGCGCAGGTAAGGATGCCCAGATGGGCCTTTCTCTGCCATGTTAGCCTCCTGCAGCGCTGCATCCAGATGCATCTAAATGCAGCAGCATCACGCAGCATCCTGCATGCAGGGAACCATCGGCAGCAACAAGTAACCGGGCTTCCTCCTCCGAACCCGAAAGTAGGTTAAGATGGCCCGGATGGAGCAGCTGGTGAATAATTAAAGGTTCCTGAAGCGTTTTTGAGAGGAACAGCCGGGATGGGTCCAAAGGTTCGGCCGGGTCGGGTTGGTTCAGATCGGGTCAGTGTTCAGGTTCATCCTGCTGAACGTTCCTCCAGGGGGATCATCTGAACCCGTTCGTGTTTGTTTGACTGTTTCCTTCCTGAATTTATCATGTCATCACGATCAGATTCTGATTTATTTATGAATAAAACTCTAAAACCTTCCAAGCGTCGCTGCTTCTATTAATAACGCTCTATAAAGCAGAGATGCTCTGGAGGAAGGTAGATGTGCAAACCGGGTCAGAACCAGAGCGGGTGAATGACTGATGGGTCAGGTTCTGAATTTTTAGTATTTTTCGTATTTATGAACTGCTGATATTGATGTTGAATATCAGGAAAAGAAGGAACTGCTGCCTGAGCAGACTTCAAAATAAGAGCCTGAATATAAACATCTAACTGCTTGATGAATTCTTAAGTCGATAACCTAAACGTCAACATTAATGTCTTCAAAGTTCACAAAAATGCTAAATAAAAATGTCTTTGCTTTGCATTAGCAGGTTAGCGGAAGTCAAAGCTGCTGAGACTAAGATGGCAGAACTGTTTAGTGTGGATGGCGGTAAAATAAACCTCCTCAGGTTTTAACTTGACCTCCATCGATCCAGATATCGTCGTCAGTCCTGCGGTTTCTTCCATCACCACCAGACCTGTTCAGTCCGCTTTAACCCGACTCCGGTCCATTTGCCTATAAAGTCCAGCTCGTTTTTTTGGAGGTGTGAACGCTAATCGACCTCTGACCTCTGGACCTCTGGTCCTCCAAATCTTGATCTGTGTTCAGTTTAAATGTATATGGGTTAGGGTCTCCTGCTTTTGGAGACCACTCCAAAAGCAGGAAGTGGACTACAGCGCTGCATTCTGGGTAAATACAACCAAAACAAATGTACTAGCCTGGCGCTAGCAGCAGAAATGGCTCCTGGTCTTTAGCCAAAGACTAAACAGAAATCCTCCAACTGCGAAAATCTGTTTTTCAGAACAAAGCATCAAAGTTCATCTTTAAATAGATAATAAATGGAGGATTTAAATCCTCCCACTTCAAGTGCTTTTGATTAGCAGAGCATGTTGCTTCTTTCCTTCTTAAATCCCATCAGAAGCAGCCAGGGTGTACTTACTTTATCACACTCAGCTTCTTTCTTTGTGACACAATGAGCATTAAACCTGGTCTGTTTTTCTTCCCTTCAAATGTAAGTTTAGAAACTATTTAAGAGTAAATTAAATGTTTCCTTCCTGTTTTAAGGAGCAGAAGCTCCGCCCACTGCGTTTTAATGAAACTCAAAGTCGTTTCAAACCTTAAAGAGTTTTACTGGGATTTTAAGAGGCAGACCAACACAAACTGGAGAGTAAATACAGATTCGTGTTTCATGTTCATTCAGACCCCTTTATTCTGATACCACTAATAAAATACACACAGCCTTTATGTGGTTCACACTGGAAGAAGTGGTCAAACCGGGTCGACGTAATGCTGATCTCTGATTTTTGTCAGGGATGTTGCTCCGTACCCATTTTGTTCCTGCTCTTGTTGTTTTGATTTATATCCATATTTTATTTATAATCTTCCGTCGGTTGTTTCTCTTCAGGTCCATCTGTGCTGGTTCCGTTTTCCTTATTGAGCCACTCAGGTAAACTGCTGAGTCAGTTAAAGGTTAAAGGTCACGACGCTGAACCACTAAGGCTGTTTGGACACGTTGAAGGAGAAAAGCCTCTTCTCCCTAGAAACACGATGGCTGCCAGACTGAAGTTAGCCGAGCTGCTTCTGGATGAAGGAAAGCTGAGGCACGGCGGTGGAGGGATGATGATATGGGCTTTTTTTAGGGTTTTAGTGAAAACTGATTTTGTGTTCATGGAGACGGGTTAGCCTGCATGCAGATGAGATGAGCCGAGTTTCATTTCATTCATGAAGGAAATCGTGATCCGCTGGAGCAGAATCATCCACTGAAACACAAAACAGAGTCTGGAATAAATAGCTCTGCATCAAAGCTCTGCGCTGCCTGATTGGTGGGATCGTCACTGCTGGACCCTCTGCAGCATCAACCATGCATAAAAAGCAGCTCTGAGCCAGAAATATCTCGGCTGAGGATTATTTATAGAATGAAAGAGGAGATGGGTGCATAAAATCTCCATGTTTACGCCACAAATTAAAATCTTCCCGGAAGCATCAGACGAGCTTTTAATGTTTGTCTCAGTTCATTTGATTCTTAATTTAATACTTAATTTATTAGTTTATAAAATGTGCCATCCTTTGAAGGAAGAGAGAAGCTAAAATCTTCCTGCAGTCTGCAGAGGACGGCCAAAACAGTAATAATTCAGGTTATTTAACCAGTTATTAGAAAAACATTGGCTTTATTTTTGTTAAAAATTCACTTCTATTTTCTTCTCTTATAACAACCAAAGTAAGTGTGTAACCTTTACAGTAGTTCTTTGGGTCGTGGTGGTTCTGAACCTGCATTGATTCATCCGAAGGAGCCATTTTGGGTCAGATCACTGAGGCCTGGTTGATGGTGGAGACACTGAGAAAGTTATGACCCATGATTAAAATCTGAACCTGTGCATCAAACCCAAACAGTTGAAATGAACTGTTTGGGTTCATTTCCACACAGTTCATTTCAACTGTTTGGAATTGAACACACAAGGGTTAAAGCCGAGCCACTTTAACCCTTGTGTGTGTGAGGACTGTGTGAGGTCGGTTGGACCCCATTTCCACATACAAGGGTTAACCTGACAGTGTATGAATATATCTGAGCCGACATGTAAAAGTTTAGATCTGAATTAAAGTAAATAAACTCAAACATCTAAAGATCATCAGTGACCATTTGGTTCATGGAGAAGTGTGAACCAGCCTGGACTGAAGCTAGCTCAGTGTTTCTCCCCCTGGTCCTCAGCCCCCCTGCTCTGCATGTTCCAGATGAGCCTCTGTTCCAGAACAGCTGATCCAAATGACTGCAGGACCATCAGGAGCTGCAGATCCTGTTAATCACCCAGAGACACAATCCAGGTGGCAGAAGGGAAACACCTGAAACATGGAGGACAGGAGGCCTGAGGACCAGGGTGGAGAAACACTGAGCTAGCTGCAGCTAGCAGTTAGCCGCTGCTACTTGATAGCGGCGGCTAACAGCTAGCTGTGCCATCAGCAGGATGCGATCTGAGGCGGAGATATGTTTGGGTTAAACACCCAGAGGGACCGGCCTCTGCGGTTCTGCTCTCTAACTCCAACATGATTACCGCTAATTACCCGCCGCTTTGCTCCCATCCATCCAAAGGAAGACTCTAATTACTCTATTTACACTGCAGTTCCTCTAAGTAAAAACGCTGCATGTTTTCCTCGGTGTCCTGCTACTTTGACTGGAAACAGATGAAATGTGAAGCAGCTGAGAGCAAACGGTGGTTTACAGGATCCTCACAAACAGGCAGCGTTTTAACCAACACCTCCACCACATTGTTTAAAAAATAACAATGTACTCACGGGATTATTATTATTATTAATTTTACTATTATCTTAGTGTTGTATGGGGGCAGAACTATGACCTGTCAGCCAATCAAATTGCTTCAAACCACCACTTCCTGTTAAGTAGTTCTCATGTGACGTCACACTTCCATAAACTGTGACTGGCAGCCATCTTGGTTGGCAGTTACTATGACAACAATAAACCAGCTTACACCTAGCTCTTGCTTTGTTCCTGTTTAACTTATGAACAATCAGTACTGCAGTACTCTAGCCTCTGTTAATTAATTATCAGTGACATTTACTGTAGTATTTACTGCAGAACTAGCTTAGCTAACTCTCCGCCTCGTGCGGGTTGATCCTGACAGCAGCCATTTTGTTGACAGATATTTCTCTTTCACATTGGTGAAGAGCGTTCGTATATTTGTTCCTCTGCGCTTTGGTTTGCCTACCAAGATGGCGCTGGTCAGTTCTGCATCGGACTTCTAGGAACTTTGTATCAAACTTGGCGCCAGGAGGTTCATCTGTGGGCTGAGCTGCTTTTAACAACATATTAAAGTATAAAGTTATTAAAATGAGACGATATCAATTAGAAATCATGTCAAGGGAAAAATATTGGTGCGTTGTTTGTAATCTCTGTTTTCCATAAACAAACAAATAGCTTTCTAAAATCTCCAATTTGATCTGAGGTTTTTAAAATAATTTTTAGTGACATTAAACTGTTTTTGTGTGGATTAAAGAACAAAACTAATACATATGTTAGTTTTCCCATGTATTTGGCTGTGCTTGGACTAGGCCAGCGAGCGTCTGCTGACCGGATCTGCTGGTCGTTCACATCCAGCTGTTGTTTCAACTGGAAGCTTGAAAGTGAGACTGAATCATCAGATTTGTACTGAAATGTCATTTTTCGGTCTAATCTGTGATTTCATGGAGAAGTCTGTCACATGATCAGGTTTCACTTTGATCTGTTAAATGATCTTATTTTTCTGCATCTTTCTGATCTCTGAAACTAAAAGTGTTTCTGTTCAGTAACATGAGGATTAATTAATAATTATGCTCAGGTTCTGCGGTTCAGTATCTTTAATATCTGATCTGTTAAAGTTTCATTGGTTTCTGCGGCTCTATAGAGCTGCGTGTCGCTGCGTCCGTCGCATTTATCAACGCTAGAAAAGAATCATTCAGTCCAAACATCCCATAATAATCATCTACTGTAGCTCACTGTGCTCATCATGAAGCTTTGTTTTTGTTAAACAAACTGGTTCTTCTATTATGTCTTTTCACAATAAGAGCATTTATAGATCAGCACCACTCTGAGAGCATTACAGTCACTTAGAAAATAGAATTAAAAGATATAACATTTTTTTTGTGAAGAATAAAAAACAAATGTATCAAAAAAGTGTGAAATATATTTAAAGCGCTATATAAGCTTAAGTTTTTTTTTTATTGCAATATCTTTCAAATATTTAACACTAAATACTCACCGCCCTCCTGTCCTCCATGTTTCAGGTGTTTCCCTTCTGCCACCTGGATTGTGTCTCTGGGTGATTAACAGGATCTGCAGCTCCTGATGGTCCTGCAGTCATTTGAATCAGCTGTTCTGGAATAAAGGCTCACCTAAAACACGCAGTAATAATTTAATTAGATAATATTTTTTAATATTTTATATTTAATTAGATAAATTAAAGTGAAAAGTATGAACACATTATTATTAATCAATTGAATTGTGACATCCAATTTAAGATTATTTAAACAAAATACAAATAATCTCAATACAATAAAAAAATAAAAAATACTTTTTAAACCTTTGAAAAAATGCCGATAAAAATATTAGAGTCGACAAGTTTTTATCTATTTATTTTTGAAGAAAAGTTAATTATTTTAATAACTTGGTTGTTTGTGAGGCTCAGGGTCAAAGGGTCAGAACGGGAACAGACAGCAGAAAATATTTATTAAATGTATTTTAAAATATAAAGGTAACTTTTTAAACTTTTTATAGTAGTTTACTTATTTTGCACAGTTCTCTTTTTCTTCATTCTTTGTGTTGAAAGTTAAAAATCTGTTTTCTATAAAACAATAAAGCAACAAGAGTTAAACAGGTTTGATGTGAATCTGAAAATGAGAAGAGCGCCCTCTGCTGGCAGAAGCATTTAATTTATTCTGAGGGATTTTTCTAATTCACTTTTCTGATTAAATTAACAAAGATAAACACATTGTGAATCATAAAATCTTTAACATATTTTATATGTGTAGTAAAAAAAATAACATAACTTCACCAGAGCTGCATTTTCACCTTTCAGAGTCAAAATCCTCTGACTTTGTTCAGATATCATAAGGATTTATTAAAGGAGGGAAGAAGTTTTAAAACTAAATAACGAGGGTTGATTATAGCGAAAATGAACCCTTAAATTAAATCCTGTAAAATGAAAACGCTGAACTGATCCTCCGTGTTGGCAGCCAGCAGCCAGCAGGGGGCGGTACTGATCTACAGGAGAAACTTTGGCTTCCGTCGGAGATCTGACTGATTCAAACATATAAATCCGATTGAATAAAACATGTGCATGTAATATATATATATATATATATATATATATGTGTGTGTGTGTGTGTGTGTGTGTGCAGTACTAGGCACAGCCAAGATACTGGAGGAGAACCTCAAGGTCCCAGGCCTCTGGTAGAGAGAGAGAGAGAGAGAGAGAGAGAGAGAGAGAGAGAGAGACCACCCGCGGAGGGTGAGAAGGGGATTATTATTTTTTTTTAAATCATGTGAAGCATAATTACTCTGACTGACTTTCACTGACACAGACTCTATAAGAAAGTTCTTGATTTGTCTTCAGTCTGGTTAATATTCATCATAAGGAGAAAGCAGGAGCCGCTGATCTTCAGGTTTTCCTTCCTTTGACTCAAACGTTGCGTTGACAACCAGATAAAGAACAAGTTTTACATTTACTGTGTTGGCAGCTCGTTACTAAATATGAATCAGTGCTAAAGAAAACGCGGCTTGACAGAAAATATAATTTTATCTCCAGCAAGTTGAGTTGTGAAAATTCAAACATTTAAATTTCTAAAGTTAAAATCTATTTTTTTATGTTAGTCGATTTTCTAGCATTTACTTTTTATGAGCCAGATGGAAGAAAATTAAAAATTCACATTGTTATTGTATCTTACCTTGTGCTAGTTTCTTGTTGAACTTGGCTAGTTGTTATTCTTTAGTCTATATTTAGTCGTTAGTCTGTATTATCTTATCCTAGCTTGGCATAATTTATTTAAGCATGGTTTAGTTTGCTTTACCTTATTGTACTTTACCTTATCTTGGCTTGGTGTAACTTATTTTATCTTCTTTTATTTTAGCGCCGCTTATTTTAGCTTGGTTTGGCTTAGCTTAGCCTATCCTAGCTTAGCTGAACTGAATGTAGCTTAGTTTAGTTTATCTTAGCATGAAGCCAGAAACAATGAATAAAAACAGACTATTTTTCAAATGTCTCTAAATGATTTTAAGAAAACCACAGAAATATTCTGTTAGCTTAAACTTTAGCACACAGCAGGCAATGAAAAGAACGATTTGTCTCTTATCCTGTTTCTTTTAAAAGGAGATCTTTTTTTACTGGAACTTGATACCTTAAATTAAATATGACAGGGAAAACTTCTTGGGCATAAACAATGTGTTGCCTTCACTTTGCTTTCCCTCCAGATCAGTGAACAGATGTGCAGAATCTTTGAAATCCTTCCTGGGATTTAGTTTTGAAAGATGAACACAAACTGTTTGCTGTTTGCCCTGCAGCGCCGCCGTCGAGTCGGATCCAGAATAAAACCCCAGCTGGTGAAGCTTTGGAGAGCTGAGAGGAGAGGAGCCGACTGAGCGCGCTCAGCAGCAGATGGTGACACTGCAGCAGCACTTCTCCAGGTACTACAGCATGCTAACGCAGCATGCTAACGTAACATGCTAACGCAGCATGCTAACGCAGCATGCTAATGCAGCATGCTAACGTAACATGCTAACGCAGCATGCTAACGTAACATGCTAACGCAGCATGCTAACACAGCATGCTAACGCAGCATGCTAATGTAACATGCTAATGTAACATGCAAACACAAGATCATAGTACACCATGCTAACACAGGATGCTAACACTTAATATATGTGTTTTATGCTTATACATACTTAATTTATGCGTTGGTATTGAATAAAATCCTGAAATTTACATTAACTGAAGGACTTTTAAGGGATCTGATTAGCAAAGATAAAAAGTGTAAAATAGATAAAAAATTTTGATCACACGTCAGAGAAAATGTGTTTATTTGGTAAATAAAAACTCAGTTATTAATTGAATAGTAATGGGCTCCGGCCCTGTCTTTGTTTCTGTTGCAGTAGGGAAATGGGTTAGAGCGCCACTGCAAGGGAACTGGACATTCATTCATTCATTCATTCATTCATTCATTCATTTATTCCTGCTCCTGAAGAGTGAATCACGCTGAGCAAAGCCTGAAGATAAATGTCGCAGACCTGGAATAATGAAATTAGGACAAAACAGAGAGATCTCAGCTGGAGAGGCAGGTGGCGCTCTACTAGTCTCCAGGCCATCAGTTCTGTTCTGTAGTATCAATAAATCATTATACACACTGTAACTGACAGCAACATGTGGGGGAGGGGCGGTGTTTCATTACAGTTTACAGGTTTTAGAATCAAAATAAAGTTTAAATTTTAGTGGTTTTAAAACAAAGACTTTATCATATAAATATTTCCACTGGAGGATAATTTAGCTCTTGTCGGCACACTTGTACTAATTTGCTAACATGCTAATAGCAAAGCTATTTTATGTTGAACTTTGCTCATTTGCTAACTGTGAAAATGTTTAGTGCACTTAGCTTCCCCCAATTAATTCAAAAGTGCAAAATGTTTTTGTTTGTTTTGAAAACTTTCAGTTGAATGAAGTTTGACATGTAGGTTGAATTTCTGGTTATCAACTGTTAAGAATCCTTCATGTAGTCAGATGTTTATGTTCATGCTCTTATTTTGACGTCTGTTTATACATCAGTTCTGTTTCCTCTCCACTTTTTTTCCCTCAATAAAGAAACGAACAGGGAATGGTTAATGCTAAAGGCAGAGCTTTAGCATTAACCAGAGCTTTAGCATTAGTTGTTGTAGCATTTTAGCGTTACTGTAGCTAATGTTAAGGTACTAACTACTAGTTAGTTCCTGTAGCTAACCAGTGCTTTGGGTTAGCCCCCAATTTAGTGCTGCCACTGAGTTTTAGCTTTGTTTTTCTGCAGTTATGCTCATGTGGGAACTTCTTTATTGGTCCTAAAGTCAAAATGCTCCCAGTGAGAATCGAACCTTCAGCTCCTGGCTGTTTGTGGCCTTTGAGCAACATGTGATGGCGTCTACTGCAGCGCTGCTGCGTGAACAGAGTTCAGCTTTTCCTGAGGTTTGTTTCCGGTCAGCGGTGCGTCTCAGTCTGGTTTAATTGCTGCTCCACTCGCATCCAAACGTGGAGAAAAGCTGCTTCAAGCCGCAGAGTGAAATGTCAGTGGCAGTGACATTTAGAGGAAACGGTCAGTGCTGCTGATGCGAGCTGGAAACCCGAGGTGAGTCACACAGCGGCTGGAGGAAAACACTGAGATCACCAGCAGGGCTCAGGCTGCCAAAGCAGCAACAGTTTCTAATCACTCAGGAGTGAAATGAAAAGAAGAAGCAGATTTCAGATTTACAATAAAGTCCAAAATAAACGCTGCTTCACATGGATCAGATTGCTTTTATGATCTAATAATTATCATTTGAAGCCATTGTTTACGCCCAGATTTCCTGTCTGGCTTCCTCTGCTGCTGAATTATGACAGATCAGTGACAGAAAGGTTAAAAGCTATCAGATATGATTAGGTTCAGAGGCTCAGGTCGGATCTTTTTGGCGGTGAAAAGATCAGAATCAGACTGACGTGAAAACGTCTGATTGTTTGGGATTTTCCTGCTGGTGAGCATCACATTTATGTTAGTGCAGGGTGTCCAAACTTTCTGCTCCTGGCACCAAAACCGGCAGATTTGAACTGATGGCAGGTCTCAAAACTCATTTAATTAAAAGTGGAAAAATTAATTTATTTTGATTTAACAAGAATTATGAAATCTGTGAATCATTAATGATAAAAAAACATAAAACAGGCTTCAGACTGCTGGATTATTTATAGGAAAACGGGAAATTTACACGTTTTTGGGTCGTGTTTTTTCTACCATTGTTGACTTGGGGTCAGGGGCCGAACAAAATCATTTCAAGGGCCACAAATGGACCCCAGACCGCAGTTTGGACACACTGCCTTAGTCTGTCTGGGTTTCTGGTTCGTTAAAAATATGTCTGTCTAAACAAATCCTACCGGTGGTTTATTTACAGCCGTGTAGGTGCGAAGATGTTCTGAGGCTAATTTATTGCCATGGCGAAGTTGTGGATGTTATGATGAAGTCATGAGGTGTGAAGATGTTCTGCTAAACGGGATCAGCTTCCTGTTCTCTCAGAAATTATCTAATTATCAGACAGATTTCTGCGTCCAGTGGCCGAAAACGTCACACGGTTCTCCTCAATGTCTGACTCCTCAGAAACCGTCGCGCATCTTTAGCTTCTGTAGCTTCATTAGCTTCTCTAGCATCTTTAGCTTCTGTAGCTTCATTAGCTTCTGTAACTTCTCTAGCATCTTTAGCTTCTGTAGCTTCTCTAGCATCCTTAGTTTCTGTAGCTTCTCTAGCATCTTTCGCTTTTGTAGCTTCTCTAGCATCTTTAGCTTCTGTAGCTTCATTAGCTTCTCTAACATCTTTAGCTTCTGTAGCTTCATTAGCTTCTGTAACTTCTCTAGCATCTTTAGCTTCTGTAGCTTCATTAGCTTATCTAGCATCTTTAGCTTCTCTTGCATCTTTAGCTTCTGTAGCTTCATTAACTTCTCTAGCATCTTTAGCTTCTCTAGCATCTTTAGCTTCTGTAGCATTTTCATCTAGGTATTAGCTCAGTTAACACATATTGTGGTATTTCTTTCTGTGTTTTGACTAAACAAAATAGAAAAGCACATAAACTGTAACATAAATGCATAAAACATTTTGTTTGAAAACAAAAAAAAAATCAACTTTAATAACAAAATCTAGTTTTTTCTGCAACATTTGGTTCCCTTGAGCTATTTCCAGGTGTAATAACTTTAGTGGTTAAAATGTAAATCCAGTGATTAACTTGGTCTACTTTAATTCCTGTTTATTAAATTTAATTTCCTGCCAACACAAAGTCAAGTTTTATTTTTCACTGGTTTCAATCTGCAGAAGCTTTGATTAGCTCTGCATGTCTGACTCGCCTCCTGCTGGACCTCCCTGGTGAACTTCCACTGGTTGGCCAGTAGGAGGCGGTGCGCCGAGCACCACAGAGTCTTAATGCATTCAGTTTGACGAGCTGATTCCCCTGCGACTGTAGTGAAAAAATTCATAATTCACCTGATGACGTTTATAATTACTGTAATAAACCCACTGTAATCTGTGTGTGTGTGTGTGTTTCTGCAGCATGGAGCAGACGGTGCGGTCCCTGCTCCAGAACCAGGACTCTCTGGACGGACCCAAAGTGGATCCTCTGGACCTGATGAAGGCCTACAAGGTTCAGCTGCTAAATAATTTTATTTTAATTCTGGAACATTTTAATTATAAAGACCGGAGAGAAAGATGAAAGCTGATGATGAATCCAACCTGCCAGGCTTTGATGTTGCTCATTAGTAATGTGGGCGGGGCCAATATGTGCATATCTTTAAAACTAACAAACACCAAACAAGCCAACGAGCCGCATCGTTAGTGGATCTGAGGTTTGTCTCCATCGTTCCTGTTTTCTGTGATAAACTGCAGAATCTGAATGTCAGGAAGAAAACATGAACTTTAAGGTGATTTCAACAAAAAACTCCTGAAAGGGACAGTTCAGCTCTGTAGAAAAGGGGTGCTGTGGAGTAGTCATGAGCAGTTAGTGTCTTCCAGCCAGAGAGGAATAAATCTCATCTCTGTGGAGTTTTTATGCATGTTATTATAGATGAACCAATTAGAGATTTTGTGGCTAATTTTCAGTCACAACTTTTGTAAAATCTGTTGATTCTAAACAAATTAGATTTCTCTTTCAGTTCTACAGATACCAACAAAATACATTATTTTTGAAAAAAAAAAAGTTACCAGAAAGATATTTACAGTGAAATAAACAAGTTATTTTCTTTAAAACAGCCTTTATGTGACAGAGCTGCAACTCTGACAATCTAAAAACATTGAAGTCTAAATGTTTACACCAGGCCTGGAGGTGATGTCACACTGTGTGAGAGCTCAAACAGCTCTGCATTTACACAGAATCAGCTGTTTCAAAATAAAGACAAACCAGTTTTTACAAAGTTCTTGAATCATCTAATGGTGGCCGTTAGCATGATTAGCATCGCTAGCTGTAAGCATCAGTCTCTGTGTGTTTCCTTTTGAGCTAGTGGCTCTTTTATGAACCTTTCTTTACATGGGTGGATGGGGAGCTTGGGGGATCTTTGGTCAGGATGAGGGGAACATTGTTGCCAATTTAGCAAATTTGACGCAACATTTAGCGACTTTTCAAAACATAAGCTAGCAATTTTGATAAAATCCGACTAGCGACAAATTAGCAACATTTTTCAAAAATACAACAAATCCAGTGACTTTTCTTCAGAATGGCAGCTAGCGTTGCATCCTTTGCCTTTTCTCTGCTTCCTGCGCAGGACAAGCTGCTGGAGGAGATGTGGAAGCAGCAGGACAGTCTGGACGGCCCCACCGCCGCCGCCGCCGAGGCGCCGCCGTCCCTGCAGGCCACCGCCGCCACCGCCGACAATCCTTTGCTGGAACGCCTTCGAGCGCTGGAGGTAAGCCGGGTTTGAATGACCTTTAGTCTTTCACAGACTGATGGGCAGCTCATTTCTGATCATTTTCTCTGGGTGTACTTAGTTAGAGGGTGCACTTTCTTTTTCTCATGGCAGTAAAACAGAATAAATTGTGAATAATGAAGTAAGTGAGAGATGTAGGGTTTGATCAGACGATCTGGTCGTCCAGCCTGAAGGTTTCCTCAGGATTAGCCGGTTTATTAATCTGAACGTTGGAGTAAAGCGGTTCTTCTTCTTCGTCTGTTTTATTTCCTGCTGCCTGTGGCCGCCTCCAGATTTATGGGGGTAATCATTTTTGGAGAAAAGTCGCCTCCAGACTCTTTGAAACGGTTTCTGCCCCAGTCCGGGAAATTGAATTTCACCTTCTGCCGGATTGTCACGGAGTTTGATCCCTGAAATTTACAGCATCACCAGTTAGGAGAAACATTTCTGCTGAGATGAATCCAGGGAACGCTGCTGCAGGCCAGAGCTTGGCTTTCAGACCATCTGCTGATTTTTAGCTTTTATTTCCTCGCTCAGCGTCGTTTTGGACTGGGTGGCCTGTATTTACTGGTTTAGGTTTTATTTTAGGAGCGTTGGGTGGACTGGATTATCTGGACTTTTTCTGCTAACGGTTCTGATTCGTCTCTGCAGGCGGAGAACTCGGCGCTGTCCGTGGAAAACGACAACCAGAGGAAGCAGTACGAACGCTGCTTGGACGAGGTCAGTGATTTGGTGTTCGGGGTCAGAGGTCACTATGAGAACCAGGCTGCTTCTGGTTTATACAGTGTGACATAAACCATGAAAACAGGAACAGTTTAATCCGACTCCAGTCTGCCTAGTCAAAGTCCGGTCCGGTTGGTGAGGTGTGGATGCTGGTCGACCTCTGACCTCTGGTCCTCCAAACCTCGGTCTGGGTTCGGTTGAAATTAACTCTGGTTCAGTTTGAATGTGAACGCCAAGTGGGCTGGAGACCTCTCCAAAAACAGGAAGTGGACTACAACGCAGGGCATTCTGGGTAAATCCAACCAAAGCTAACATGTTAGCCTAGCACTAGCATAGTGTCAGAGCCACACTAAGAACTTTATTTATAATTATGAGAATAAAGTCATAATTTACCTCAAGAAAGTCACAAAAGTAAGAGTAAATAGTTATTTTAATGAGATAAAAGCTTGGACAGAGTCAGTTGAAGGTGTCGCCGCCCTGCAGGCCTGTCGCTTTGTGAAATGCTGCCTGTGTGAATTTTCCAAACTGAACAGAAATCTGAGATCATTTCTGAAGAATCAGACATGAGAGGAAATCCTGCTGGATCAGACATTCTCTCTGCTTTCGCTCTGGAAATATTAATGAACTAATTTTAATTAGAGCAAGAGGAAAACACTATGCAGGGTTCAGAGAATTTTTTTTTTAGACGTGGTGCTGAGGGTAAAGTTTGGAGTCACTGGAGGCAGCCGCTGCTTGTTTACCTCCAGGTCGACGCTGTGATGCAACATCCTGTCAGTTTGAGCTCACCGCTCCTCATTATTTCTGTTTTCCAAGCCGAGCTGCAGCTCAGATCTGCGCTAACCTCCCTGTGCTCCCCCAGGTGGCCAACCAGGTGGTGCAGGCGCTGCTCACGCAAAAGGTTGGTTCCTGCCGCACTCAGAGGAAAGAGCCCAAACACTTAGAGTCAGCCGGGCTGAAACTGATGGTAGAGACGCAGAAACCTCCATGAACAGAGCTTAGCTTAGCTTAGCATAGAGTAACGTAGCTTAGTATAGCTTTGCTTATCTTAGCATAGCTTTTTACAGATTAAACATTTTAGAGGCTAGTTTTGATGGCGAAGTGGTGAATTTTGTGTTTGTTGTGTCTTCAGGACCTGAAGGAGGAGTGTGTGAAGCTGCGGACCCGCGTGTTCGACCTGGAGCAGCAGAACCGGATCCTGAGCGTTCTGTTTCAGCAACGGGTCAGAACCTCCACTGCTCCCGTCTCGCAGGTAGGAAATCACCGTGTTTGGATTTTACTCCCACATTTCTCCAGGTTATGCTGGCAGCTTAGTTTTGTTAAAACACATTTTTCAAATATAAACTAGAAAAATTACCATTTTCCTGGGAAGATCCAGTGTGAAAGAATTTGAATCTTTTTGGTAAAATTTGCTGAATTATTTGAAATGAACTATACAGTCATACATTGATGAATCTGAACAGGAAGAACGATGATTTTAGCTCATTTAGAGCTACGAGAGCAGCGTACATACAATTAGCTAACATCTTTAGTGATATGCTAGTGGTTCCTGCCATGTTTTGTAACATTAAATCCCTCCATCTACTGTGATAACAGCGATGTATGAGATCAAATCACATAAAAAGCTAACGTCAGCTGAAACTGTCAGTAGCATGACGGCATCCAGTAGGTTTTTAAAGAAAACGCTAATTTTAGCTAAAATGCTACTGCTAGCCCTCATGCTATCACAAACATGTTGACTAACATTGATTTAGTAAATCCAGTAGCTTTTTATCAAATGAAGTTAAAATACCAACCTTAGCTAAAATAGTGCCCTGATGCTATCACTAGCATGTTGACCAGGTACATCAATTAGTGTAATATGCTAATAGCGGTGTATCAACTATAACTACATGAAAAGCTAATTTTTGGTATAAATTCTAACATTAGCTGGAGGGCTGTCACTGGGATGTTGACAATGTTCTCCATCGAGTATCGGAGCTCGAGGTTTCAAGCTAGAAGTCTCTAAGATGCTAATATAAACAGGTTGGCTAAAGCTAGCATGTTGACTAACATTAATTCATTACTTTTAGCTCAAAATAAGCTAAGAAGCTAATTAGCTTCTTAGCTTATTTGCTACACTTCTCAAATTGAGAAGTGTAGCACTTCTCAATTTGAACAAGAGAGGAAGAAAGAGGAGAAATGAAGGAAGGATGAAGGAGGGATGGATGGAGGAAGATGGATGGATGGATGGAGGATGGATGGATGGATGGATGGAGGAGGATGGATGGAAGGATGGAGGATGGATGGATGGAAGGATGGAGGATGGATGGATGGAGGATGGATGGAAGGATGGAGGATGGATGGATGGAAGGAGGATGGATGGATGGAAGGATGGAGGATGGATGGAGGAGGATGGATGGAAGGAGGATGGATGGATGGAGCGTTTTCTCTCCATCTGTTCTCTCAGTCCTCTGCCTTCCTGGTTGTTCCGACTCTCCTTCTCTCCGGCTCTGGATCAGTCTCTGCTGCCTCCATGTTGGATAGGCCCGTTAGAACGCAGCAGATAACGGAGAGAGAATTATGGATGAACCAGTGAAATGGAAAATGTGTTTCTGACTGGAGATACGCTTGTTAGCTTCCCTAATCACTCTGACAGCGCCTGTTCCCGAAAGGCTGGCTGACTCCGAGTGAGAGCGGAGCGACTCGCCGGGAAGGAAAGACGACTCCAGAGCTGCTGTCTTTGTTCGGCCTGCTTGTTTGCCGTCTTTGGCTTTTTGTTTAAAGATTGTGCGGAGAAGCTGAGGGAGACGAAGAGAACAAACACAGCTGCACGCTGAGCTCTCTGGTGTGAAATCCTGGCAGAAAACCCAGGCTGCTGATGGATCTTTTTCTCAAGTAGACTTTTCCTTCCACTAAACTTCCCATTGGTAAGCTTTAAACTGACCTTGTGGACTCACTGCTGGACATCCGTCAGGTCAGACCGGGGGTTCCCAAAGTGGGGGTCGGGGACCCGAGGCAGCCCCTCTGGAGTTATTCTACTAAATAATGACAACTGGCTGAACTGCTCTGCAGGGAGGGAATATTTATACAGTTTCATGTTAGATATCTGTTTCATAGAAATCTGTTTTCAGTCAAAAACAAAAACATGTTTTATTGCTCCAGGTTGATTAGTAAAAGCAGTCCGAGGGTGTGAATATATTTTATAGGCACTGGATGTTAGGAGTTAAGAGGAAGAGCAGCTTTAGGAGCAAACGTGTCCTTCCTCCTCCTCCTCCTCTTCCTCTAAAGACTCTGTGAAGTTGGGGTGAACAGGGCCGGATCTAGAAGGATGTGGCCTTGGGCTGGTCCACCCAGGTGTTTGGCAGCTGAATGGTTGCCATGGAGATTGAATGATTTCTCAATCCTGAAAATCAAAAATCAAATCAAATTTTATTATTTTATCATTATAGCACATTCCAGCAGCAAGGCATTTCAAAGTGCTTTACATCATTAAACAGTCATGCGACATTGAATCAACAACCTGAAACATTACATTTCCTGCCGAGTCGAAGTTCTTGAAATCGGCAGGAAAAAACACAAAAACAGGGAGGAGGACTCCAAACCCGTTTTCTCCGTCGCGCTTGAACCCGGATTGGGATTCAAATCCCAAATGTTGTTTAAGTTCCATAAGCAGCTCTGACCAGGTGGGTTTTAGTCTGGATTTAAAGCTCTCAGTGTTTCAGCTGTTTTACAGTTTTCTGGAAGTTTGTTCTATGTGGTGCATAGAAGCTGAATGCTTCTCCTTGTTTGGTTCTGGATGCAGAGCAGAACCAGAACCTGAGGGGTCTAGACGTTGGTACAGCGATAACAGATCTTTAATGTATTGTGGTGCTAAACCGTTCAGTGATTTATAAACTAACAACAGGATTTTACAGTCTGTTCTCTGAGCTACAGGTGAAGGACTGTAGATCTGGTGTTATGTCTCCATCTTCCTGGTTCTAGTCAGAACAGCAGCAGCAGCATCTGGATCAGCTGCAGCTGGAGGATCGATTTGGTGGACAGACCTGTGAAGATGCTGCTGCAGGAAACAATGAGACTAAAGATAAACGCCTGGATGAGTTTCTCTGATCTGAGACATCAGTCCTCTGATCCTGGAGATTCTTCAGGTGATAGAAGGCCGACTTTGTGACTGTCTTTATGTGGCTCTGAAGGTTCAGGTCAGAGGTCATCACTACTCCCAGGTTTCGGGCTGATCGCTGGTTTTCAGTTGTAATAACTGAAGCTGTGCATTGATTCTAGTTCGCTCCTCTTTAGGTCCAAAGATAATAACTTCAGTTTTGTTTCTGTTCAGCTGGATCAAGTTTTGGCACATCCACACATTTATCTGTTCTAAGCATCTGTTCAGTAATTGGATGGGGTCAGAGTCACCTGGTGACATCGTGATGTAGAGCTGTGTATCATCCGCGTAGTTATGGTAGCTAATCTTATTTCCTGTTATAACCTGAGCCAGAGGGAGCATATAAATATTGAATAGGAGGGGTCCTAGGATTGAACCTTGGGGTACCCCACATGTGACCTTTGACCTCTCTGATGAGAAGTTTCCGATTGAAACAAAGAAATCCCTGTTTTTATGTAAGATTCAAACCCGTTGAGCACTGGACCGGAGAGTCCGACCCAACTCTCCAGTCGATTCAGTAAAATGTCCTGGTCAGCACTGAGGTCCAACAGAACCAGCACTGTGGTTCTCCCACAGTCTGTATTTATATGGATATCATTGAACACTTTGACTAGGCCGTCTCCGTGCTGTGGTAACCATGGAAACCAGACTGGAAGGAGTCAAAGCGGTTCATTATTGTTAGGAAGTTATTTAATTGTTTAAAAACTGCTTTTTCAATAATTTTGCTGATGAATGGGAGGTCAGATGTCGACCTGTAATCCTGCAGCAGTGATTTGTCCATACTGTTCTTTTTTATCAGTGGTTTGATAACTGCTGTTTTCAAAGTCTGGGGGAAAACACCTGAAGAGAACGATGAGTTACTATTTGGATCAGATCATTAATGACAGGNGTGGTTCAGTTTCACAGTTTAAACACTAAAATATTAAAATCATCAGGTTTGATGCTTATGGTCTAATAACTGAATCAGGTTTCAGTGGATTCATGTGAGTTTTGACTCTTTGTATTTTATTATTGTTCACAGATAAAGTTTGTGTGGCTGCAGCACATTTTCACTCCAGGGAAAAAGTGAGTCTATTTACACAAACTTTGACGCAAACTTCATTTTTATTTTTGCTGGTTTGTGCGTCAAATATGGCGCTGCACTTGTTTAGTGCATACGCCGCTTTAGACATGAGGCCCCAGGTGATTAGATGCAGCGCTGCTGTTGGAGGTCGGGCTGCAGCAGCTGGTTTCTCTGCAGCAGGAGGTCGTGGGGGTCATGCAGATGAGGGGGGGTCCCTGTCTTTGTGTCGCCTTGACTGGAAAAACAAATGCAGTGCGTGAAGTCATGAGAAATCCCCTGCAACATTTGACTTGATGCTTCAGCGGTTCGAATGAAGAAGTGGTGCTGGGCAGGAAGAGCTGCTGTAGGTCGCAGCGAGGCGGCAACGCTTTTAGTCACGCTTTTAGTCTCCTTTTGACATTTCTGAATGTCAGAAGGAGATTTGAGATTGATCTGATGACTGAAACTAGAGTCATTTTAAACTCTGAGTCCTGAGCCAGACTGCAGCCTCATTCTGTAAACCATGAATGAGTCAGAAAGCCTCGCTGCTCCTGCTGCTGCAGGCGCCTTATGAAACCTGGACTGCAGGAGCATTTCATGGAGTCCGTCAGCTTCATGCAGCGTGGATGGAACCAATAATCCAGGAGGCGATAATTCATCCGGTTGGATTGTAACTCCTGATCTTCTCGATCCTGTTCCTCTGAGTGTTTCTGGTTGGGAACATTAAACCTGCGTTTCCTCACAGCAAACGAGAAACTTTCTCTCAGCCTCCCTATTGGACGGCATTTCCTGACCTGAATTAGCAAATTTGAAACAACCAATGAGGAGATTTTCCTTCTCAGGAGGACAAACACAAACGTTCGTTATCGAACTGCTCAGCACTTTTCTAACCTGGCTTTCTTATGTCTTTTTCTCGTACATAAATCATTTGTACATACACTTGCATGCATACTCAATCCTTTATTTCCTCTATTCATACTGTTAGCTGCTAGCCGTTAGCTGCTAGCCGTTAGCTGCTGGCCGTTAGCTGCTGGCCGTTAGCTGCTAGCCGTTAGCTGCTGGCTGTTAGCTGCTGGCCGTTAGCTGCTAGCCGTTAGCTGCTGGCTGTTAGCGCTTGAAACCAAAGTCAAACTTCTGACTCAGCAGGATGAGGGGCCCGTCTTCTGATTAATTCATCAAAATATTTCACTCATCTTTTAAAGATTTAACTTTTCTAACCTTGCTTTGTCTTGCTTTGTAGAACAGATTAAAATGGATGGCCTACACAAAACATGTACATTAAATCGTTCTTCGATCATCAGATTTCAGTCTGATCAGTTCTGCCTGGTGAACTGTTTTAGGGTCTCTGTCACTTTAAAGCCACGCCCCAAACTCAGTGTTCACATTCGCACCTGGAAATGCAAACAGATACACAATTATATTGAAAAGCGTTAGTGGTACTGAATAAAATCAGCTTCTGTTGCTGTTCTGGTTAATTAATCCTGAAATTATTCAGATTAAAATAATCTCTTAATCTGGCCAACACATTTCTGCTGACTGGAAGGATTTTACTGCTGCGCTGCTTCAAAAAAATATTTCTGCTCCAATTGTTAAGAAGGTTCTAAATAAATATAAAAGAAGATAAGCAATTAATTTCAGAATTGAATCGTTTTATTGCCTCACTTCCTGTCAGAAACAAACTTCCTTTTTGAATTAAACTATTTTTAAACTATAGAAGGTCCTGATGCAGTTACCACAGGTTCACCTTCACCCTCCTCCTCTTCATCACTCAGGCTGAGGAGTTAATTAATCTCCATGGTAACCAGACTCCTCCAGCCACTTTGCATCATGGGGCTTGTAGTTTTCAGTACAAATTAAACCACATGGTAATTAAGTAGAAACTTAATGAAATATAATATAATATGACAAACGCACTGGTTTGAGACGTTTACACTTCAACTTTTGATCCTGAAAGATTTTAGCTGTAAAGAAAAAGAAAAAAACACCCAGGAAATTAATCATGTAATTTAAAAATATTTTATTTAAAAACGACTACCTGGCCAGATCATCTGATTTAATATTTAAAAAGGATTTTATCAAACAAACAAACAAAAAAAAAAAGTACAAATTTTGGTGTTTTAAAGACTAAAATGAAAAACGACTTTCAAATAATGTGATTATAAAAACAGATTGAGGCATAAGGAGCACTTATAAAACTAATAATCAGCCTGAGCAACAAGTCTCTCTTTGTATCTGGTTCATTTTTCTCTTTTCTTAATTCAGTCACAGAGTATTCAGAATTTTTACTAGTAGCAGTTCTTTATAAAAATATTACTGAAGCAAAATGTACAATACAGTGAAATTATTCCTAAAAGTGTATTTTTTCCAAAAAGCTACTTAAAATAACTTAAGTATTGTGTAAAATTAACATTTTGCATGTTTTTGTTCTTCTATTTTGTTTTTCTGCTTCTAAAAAAACAAGCTGAAAACCATCCGGCCGTAACTTCAAAACGTCCTGATTGTGCATTGGACGGCACTGCCCCGTTACCTAGCAACCCCCATGAAGCCCGGCCCGTCACCTAGCAACCCCCATGAAGCCCAGCCCGTCACCTAGCAACCCCCATGAAGCCCAGCCCGTCACCTAGCAGTTGTGCAGGAGGTTCCACTTCTGCTTTTCAATATAATTGCACATCATTCACCTGGCCATCATTAGCTGGGGGCGTGGCCAGCTGCAGCTTATTGGATTTAAAGTGACGGCAGCCCTGAAAGAGCTCAACAGGCAAAACAGATCAGACTGAAATCTGATTTCTCACTAAAGAATGCTTTAGTGAGAACTTTAAAGTAACTGAACGTCACTAGTTCCTTCCCATCTCGAGGGTCAAGGTTCATGCCTGATCCAGAGATTTTCTCTGGTAGAAAACGAATTTGAATAACGAGTCTGGATGAATCCCTGGAGTCACTTTAATTTAATAATTCATTTTATTCATTAAATAAACTCTCCAAATCAATAAAGATACAGTATAAATACTTTTTGAAGAATAAATTTGATAAATTAATCTGGTTTTTGTAAAATCAATATTATTATATTATAATATTTGAATAATGTAAAAAATAAATTATTTGTCAGTCATTATTAGAAGAAAAACAGAAACACAAAGTTAAAATAAAGTTAAATGTTGTTTTTTCTCACCAGAGCTGATTGGAGAAACGACCGACCATCAGTAAAATCAGGAAGCAAACGAGACGCACGTTTATGTCTGAAGCTATTTTATTACAGCAAGGAAGTAAAAATAATGTTTATTTGTGTTTATTTGTGATCAAAGAGTTTTATTTGGAGGGAAGAGAAGAAACCAACAGATGGTCACCAAGAAAAACAAGTTTATTAAAAACTGAAAATAAAATTGGGGAAAATCATTGCCATTATTATACATTTTGAAAATCCACATTTTGTCCATTTTAGGAATGAAACTACTCAGATTTAACAAGATTTCACCTCCTTATAGATCTATAAGGAGCTTTTTACATTTTTCTGATCATCAAATAAATGTCAATATCAAAGATAACCTGAGTAAATACAAAAAGCAATTTTTAAAAGTGATTATTAAAGGAAAACCTGACTAAAAGTAACCTGACTCCAGTTTGTGCAAAGCGAATAAATTCAGAGCTTTAAATACGAGAAAAACGTTTCCACAGCCGAGCCGCTCCACAGACGTTCCTCCTTTACTGAATCAAATCCTCGTTTCAAAACAGCTTTTAGTTTTTCATCTGTCTGATTTTAACATGTCGGCGTGAAAATGAAGTAGAAACAGACAAAATATTTAAGGTGGTAAATAATTCTGTCCATATTCAGGTTTTATCAGGAATGTTTGGTCGACTTTAGGGGATTTTTAGAGACTCAGGATGATCAACGGCTGGGAAAATGAAACACTGCAAAATAAAATATTACCACATATTTTTTTGTCTAGTATTTAGTGCAACTATAGTTCACTTGAAAAGAAAAATAAATAACTTAAAAGCAACTTTTTAGTGAGATTTAGGAGCTTATTTTAGTCAATAAATCCTTTAATATTTAAATGTTTTAAAAACTACTAGTTTCACTTAAAACACAGGAAAAACTTTGCGAGTGAAATAATCTGCCAGTGGAAGCAGCACTTTGTTATTAATATGAAGGAATTATTGACTGAAAACAATAATTAAGTTATTTTTGTTGTTTTCCAAGTGACCTAAGATATTTGCTCTAGATATTAGAATAAAGTAAAAACATGGGTTAGGGTCGCATGGAAACATGATGCAGCGTTCCTGACAGACAGAGCAGATTCAGAAATCTGTTTTTAGACGCTGAGAGTGTTTCTCCCTCCTGCAGAAGCAAACGTGACTCTGCCTTTGAATTCCTGCGGCTTTAATAAAACATCAATCTCTTTTATTGCCCCAAATGTGGGCAGCAGATCTTCACTCAGCGCCTCGAAGTGAAGCTGCGATGTTTCACAGCGAGCGCTCCGTCTGCAGGGCCCCATCAGCCTGCAGGGCCCCATCGGGTTGGAGGCTTTCTAGAAAATTATTATTCATTCATAAAAATACATTTAAAATCTATTTTTAAACTAATCTAAAACTTATTTTTAGTCTTCGGCCTTCACTGCAAAAACACAAAATCTCACCAAGTATTTTATTATATTCCAGTTTCCAGAGAAAATATCTAATATTAATAAACAGTTCTGGTTCCACTAGAGGATTATTTGAATTCACTTAAGACATTTTTTCCATGCTTTAAGTAAAATAATCTGCCAGGATTTATTGATTAGCTCATACGTTGTGCAGTGCATGCTGCAGTTCAGCTGTCAGTAAAAGTCATATTTCTATTCACTGCCAGTTTTAGATGAATTTGTCATAAAAGCATTACGTTTCTAGCTACCAGCATGCCGATGTGAGTAAATCTTCATCAGCTCTGATGGAGCATCTGCATAGTTTAGCATGCTTTGGGTCACTGCTGCTATATTTCACATTCAGGTCTATTAACGTCACTAAGAAAAGTAAAAAAGAAAAAAATACATGAAAGTAACACAGATACAATCAAAGGTATAGAAATCAGGGACAACATAAAATATCTGAAAAGATCGTTTATGTCCTCACCAGGTTACTACTAATATCAGTAACATGGAATAAATAAATGTATAAATCGGCCAATCAGAGAAACTTCCTCCTGTCTGGCTCTGGATTAAAGAGAAATCTGCAGCAACCAAAGATTGTTTTGCTTTTCTAACATAAAGTGTCAAAAAAGGCTAAATCTGTAGAAGGCAGAAATATGAAATAATGGGACAATACCAGAAATACCAGCAGTAATAGTTTTAGTTTTATTTCATTTTCTGAGCGTTTTGCATTGTTGAAGTGGAGAAACGGGAATATTTAGCAGCTAGCATGAACAAACAGTCAGTCAGGAAAACAATCAGGCCACCTGTTGGCTTCACACAGCCAGGAAGACAATTGCTCTTCACACACACACACACACACACACACACACACACACACACACACACACACACACACACACACACACACACACACAGCTTGTGAGAAGATAGCAAGGGGCGAATTCATCTGTTTTCTCTGCAGCCAATGGGATTCACTGGTCTGTTTGGAGGCTAAGCTGTCAGCCAATGGGGCGCAGAGGAGGGCGGGGCCAACAGGAGCTGCTGGAAAATAAGAGGAAACAAAAAGTCTCGAATAAGAGATGTTTTAGGGTGAGTAGAAATATTTGGGATCAAATCCTCTGAAATCATTCTAAAGCTGTGCACTTCAAAAACACAACATCTAAGTAAAACTGTACATGTAGAGCTGTAGGAGTTATGTTGCATTACAATTTTCATCTTCATGCTGAGAAAAATTCCTCTAAACCAGTTTCTCCACCCTGGTCCTCACCACCCCCACCCCCTGCTCTGCATGTTTTAGATGAGCCTCTATAACAGCTGATTCAAATGATTGCATGACCATCAAGTGCTGCAGAAGCCTGTTAATCACCAGAGATACGATTCGGGTGTAGCAGAAGGGAAACATCTGAACCATGCAGGGCAGAGGGCCTGAGGACCAGGGTGGAGAAACACTGGTCTAAACGTTTGACACCAATTTGGTTTGATTTGAAGAAAATGAAACTTCACTCAGATTGTTCCAAACATTTTCATCTTGCTCAGAGGAACAGGAAAAGACCAAGAGACACAAGGACTCGAACAGTGCAGAAGTAGGGTTGAGAATTTCAATTCTGTTCTGAGAACGCACCAACGGAAAAGTTCAAATGAAAGAAACGAGAACGGGAAATCATCCCAATGTGTGATACGGCGGCCGGCGAGTCAAAAGTGACTCAAAGAATCACAAAGAGTAATTATGATCAAAGGCAAGAGACTTGGCAAGATTCAGTTTTACAGTTTCACTGTAAGTCTTTGGTAGACCAAGATGCAGAAATGAAAAGACAGAAAACAAAAGTAGAAATGGGAACATAAGACCAAAGCGACTGAGAAAAACTATCAAAATCATTTAAAAGAAAAACCACAAAAAAATCACAGAAGTTTGACGGTAAATTATCCCTAAATAATGTTATCAGTATTTATTAAGTATCATTATTGTTTATCTTGCACACCAGATTCATATTTTTAAAAGACGTCGAAGCTTTGTACTGATGCACTGAAAAAAATATTGCAAATAAAGCAGTAAATGAATCCATATTTAATTCGTGCTGATGAGGATTAAAGTGGCATCAGGAGATGAAGCAGCACAAAAAGTGATTTTGATTCAATATTTGCAAAGTATTAGCTGACATGAATCGCCGTTTCACTCATCTTGTCCTAAATGACCAGATTTTATCCAATAGCAATGTTAGCAGTGTTAATGGGGTATTCAATCAATCAATCAATCAATCAATCAATCAATCAATCAATCAATCAATCAATCAAATGTTATCTGTACAGCATGTCAGCAGCAGGCTTTTCAAAGAGCTTTACATCATAAACACAGAAACAAAGTCATGCAGCAGAGAATCAACAATAAAACGTGACATTAAGTCGATGCCGTCGATAAATTGATCACGATTCAAATAAAACTAACCAGGAGTCTGGATTTAAAGGAAGTCAGTGTTTCAGCTGTTTTACCGTTTTTTGGAAGTTTGTTCCAGATCTGTGGTGCATAGAAGCTGAATGCTGCTTCTCCTCGTTTGGTTCTGGTTCTGGATGCAGAGCAGAACCAGAACCATAACCTGAGGGTCTGGCAGGTTGATTCAACAGCAGCAGATCTTTAATGTGTTGTGGTGCTAAACCGTCCAGTGATTTATAAACTAACAGGATTTTACAGTCTGTTCTCTGAGCTACAGGGAGCTACAGCTGTAGGACTGTAGATCTGGTCTTATGTCTCCATCTTCCTGGTTCTAGTCAGAACAGCAGCAGCAGCTTCTGGATCAGCTGCAGCTGGAGGATCGATTTGTTGGTCAGACCTGTGAAGACGCTGCTGCAGGAAACAATGCGACTAAAGATAAACGCCTGGATGAGTTTCTCTGATCTGAGACATCAGTCCTCTGATCCTGGAGATTCTTCAGGTGATAGAAGGCCGACTTTGTGACTGTCTTAATGTGGCTCTGAAGGTTCAGGTCAGAGTCCATCACTACTCCCAGGTTTTGGGCTGATCGCTGGTTTTCAGTTGTAATAACAGAAGCTGTGCATTGATTCTAGTTCGCTCCTCTTTCGGTCCAAAGATAATAACTTCAGTTTTGTTTCTGGTCAGCTGGAGAAAGTTTTGGCACATCCACATATTTATCTGTTCTAAGCATCTATTCAGTGATTGGATGCTGTTCTAAGCATCTATTCAGTGATTGGATGGGGTCAAAGGTCACCTGGTGACATCATGATGTAGAGCTGGGTATCATCATCATAGTTATGGTAGCTGATCCTATTTCCTGCTATAACCTGAGCCAGTGGGAGCATATAGATATTGGATAGGAGGGTCCTAGGATTGAACCTTGGGGTTCCCCACATGTGACCTTTGACCTCTCCGATGAGAAGTTTCCAACTGAAACAAAGTAATCTCTCTTCTTTATGTAAGATTCAAACCAGTTGAGTTCTGGACCGGAGAATCCGACCCAAGTCTCCAGTCGGTTCAGTAAAATGTCCTGATCAACACTGAGGTCCAACAGAACCAGAACCAGCACTGTGGTTCTCCCACAGTCCGTATTTATATGGATGTCATTGAACACTTTGACTAGGCCAGTCTCCATGTTGTGGTAACCATGGAAACCAGACTGGAAGCAGTCAAAGCGACTGGTTATCGTTAGGAAGTTATTTAACTGTTGAAGCTTTTTCAGTAACTTTGCTGATGAATGGGAGGTCAGAGGTCAAAGGTCGGCCTGTAGTTCTGCAGTAGTGATTTTATCAGTGGTTTGAGAACTGCTGTTTCCAAAGGGAAAACACCTGAAGAGAAAACACCTGATGAGTTACTATTCGGATCAGATCATTAATGACAGGCAGGACTTTCTTAAAGAAATGTGAGGGTCGGAACTGGAGCTTCACTGACTTATTATTTCTTCTAGGGTTTTAGAATTAAGTAGCTGAAACTGGGTCATTTTTCCTGTATTTGTTGTGTTTGGGCCCAGGATAGGTAGTGGCTTTAGAGTGGATGTGCAGATTAATCCTCTGATCTTTTGAATTTTCTCTGAGATGAAACTGAAAACTTGTTGCA